>NC_056748.1:1097464688-1097502188 GCF_019279795.1 Protopterus annectens | reverse complement strand
TCTTTCTTTTCCTTTTAGTTCTCCCTGAAGTCTTGTTTACCATCCCAACTATTGTGTTTAATGTACACCACCTCACCTAATTTTAACCACATCTAATGTGCACACACTGCCACCCTACATGCTTCCTCTAATTTACACCTCATCTTCCTTACATACCCCCACTTAATGTACTCGGTCATCCACCCCAATACACAGGATCACAGGCTATTACTAGGCTATCAACCCAGAGGTCATTTAAGCCTAGCCGTTTCATCCCAATGTAATACCATAGAAATGACAGCCAGTTCATCCCAAAGTAATACCATTGAAATGATAGCCAATACCGAAGACTACATTTAGTGATGACTGCCCATGTCCAGGATGGTTGTGGACATATCACATCTAAAATACAGTTCCATCTCCTCAGACTTAATGCATTTAATGTCCAGCTTTATCCCCCCTTGTTGCATACCACATTCATCCACCCCCGAAATACCGCATCTAACATTCACAGCCATCCCCCTACCTATCACATCTACTGCATCTGGACAATCCCCCCACTGCACACCACCTCTAGCATCCACCACTCCTTACATATCGTAAATAACATTGTCATCCCTCTATCTACCACAACTAATGCTTGCATCCATCCTCTCTTACATACCACACAACATATACTGCCACCCTCCTAACATGCCACGTTTTAAACATACAATACCACCACATTCACACCACATCTAACATACTTTGCAAGGCATTATGCTTATGTAAACGCACCTGGCATGCACTCTTCTCCTGCATAACACATCTAATATGCACTATCCTCCCTTACATGCCAAATCTTATGTATACCGGCATTCCCACTTGCCGTATTGTAAGGCACGCTGTTATCGATCACCCTTAAATAGCACATGTAATGTACACCACATCCTTCTTACACACAACAGCTATTTTTGCTGGAACTGCAGTGTTATCTAGAAAAGGAGACCACCAGCAGCACACATAGCTGCAGAGATGACATCATGAAATGAAAAATGGCGTATTTTAATTGCAGTAAAGTGTGCTAACCTAATCAGCACCAATTAGGGTCCCCAACCTTTTACGCTGCCAATTAATGAATGTTATTCCAAGTACATGGCACAACATTTCATTGGAGCAACTTGCAAATGCCTATAAACTGCTGACAATGTTCCTGTACTGTCAAACTATAAAAAAATTCAAGTGTAAAATACTTTACACTGGAAACATAACTCACACCCTAAGCTCTGGTTTAAAAGGAAGGCTAGCTAGCAAAGTGTCGGAAACCTGAACAATAAAACAAAGGCTACAATGGAAAACTTCAACTCTTTCCAACAACCAAGATTACATAAAAAATGACATCACACATTAAAAGCTATCAGGCTTCCCTTTTTCTAATCTCAGGGGAAAAAATATTCTCAAATACAGAAAAAAATATGATTGGAAAGGGAAAAAAGAAATGGTTAGAATGAGACAATGAAAGAAAGAAAGAAAGAAAAAAAAAGGATAAACAACGCATGCGACTGTTTCATCTCATAAGTTTTCCAAAAGCCAAAGACTGCTATGGGAAAACAACAACAAAATCAAAACCTGTCCACCTCTTCGGCTTGCTTGATAGATTATGAATCTAACAGATTATGCAAACGCAAACTGTAAAGAACAACAGATTATGAATCTAAGTACGTGTTCAGTTTTGTGCATGAATAAATTTTACACAGGGAGAATACAAAGGGAAATGCACTTGAAGGAAAGGGTAGAATAACAGTTACATAACTTTCTAATACTCACTGTGATGACATTCGGTTCACTGGTGTCCTACACATTTCATCAGAACCCAAGAAGCACACCAGTATGTCCATCCTCCCTTTCTATTCGCGTTACTTTTGCTCAGATGTAATGAGTCTTCCCATTGTTACAATGCTACCAGTACCACCTTCCCATGGCTGCAATGCTACCAGTACCACCTTCCCATGGTTGCAATGCTACCAGTACCACCTTCCCATGGTTGCAATGCTACCAGTATCACCTTCCCATTGTTGCAATGCTACCAGTATCACTTCCCATTGTTGCAATGCTACCAGTATCACCTTCCCATTGTTGCAATGCTACGTGTACCACCAATAATTCAAAGGATGCTGCATCTGACCTCTCCTACAACTACCATTATGCCTTAAAATAATCCTGCAAAGGTGCACTCTGCTTTCACATTCTCACAGTCTCCTCAGAAACCATCACGGTTTTGTAAGGGTTAGGATTTTTTTACAACTCTACACAAAGAAACATTCAGACCTAGAATATTTATGTTCAGTTTATTTCTGCTCCACACCACTAAATATACAAATCCATACTCAGTGTGTTAGCTAGCCATCTGTAGTTCTGAGCAGTGCCCCAGACAGACACCCTCTTCAAACAAAAGTTGAGGTAAAGTCTTCACAAAGTTGAAGACCCCCCCAAAATATCAGCAGCCTGCAACAGTTATTACACACACACACACACACACACACACACACACACACACACACACACACACACACACACCGACTGCTTGTGCCATTTCTGCTAATGCAGTACTGGCATTCATATACGACGCTGCAATACTGTCGCTCCTTCAAAAATAAGTACAAGTGCTGCACTCATGCACCAAAGGATTGTGCTCCCCAACAGTCTTTAGCCTGAGCAGTTGCCCCTTTACTCATCCTAGATACTACTTTGCCCACATTGACAACCTATAATAACCCTGACAAGTTTCTTCCATGGGAGTTATAAGCACACAGAATTCTAAAATGTAAAAGAAGGAGTAAACAAACTTGGTATTGCAGACAACATTACTAAGAAACAACTAAGTATGCAGGAGTGTGCCGTGCAGCTGAAAGAGGTGTGTTATGTTAGACCAGCATGACAATTCAGGATGAAGGATCAAGACCATGGGGGGGGGTTAACACTATATTTAATGATTTTAAACACAAAATTGTATAAAACAGCTACATTTTACAAAACACACAAATGATTTTAGACCTACTTTGTACAAAAAGACATACAAAGGATCCACAATGTATACAGAAAGAAAAATAAATGTAATTTCTCATATTGTGACATTACATATGGGAAGAGAAAGACTGAAGTATGAAAGGAATAACAAATGCAAACCATTAATGAATAATCAGATATGATATAACACCGTTTTATTCAAAAAGGACACAGTACTTTCTATTTACATGCATAATGCAGATTACAAAACATTATATCTAACAATCATTAACACCAGTCAGTAGGACAGAGAAATAACCTAACAGAGAAGGTTTGCAAAAGAGAATAAAGTTGTTTTTCTTTTGGCTTTTCCCAGTTAGGGGTCGCCACAGTGGAACTCCGGTCCGCTAATGACTGGCAGTAGATTTTTTTACGGGTGCCGAGGTGCCAGCTCGATGCCCAACCTTCAACAAAGGCACGCCCATTCTACGCATGTCTGTTGAATGCCACTCGACTGCGGGAGGACATGCAGACTCCACACAGAAGGCGCTCCAGCTGAGAATCGAACAGAAGAACCTCTTGTGAGGTAACAGCGCTACCACTGCGGCTTTGAAGACACAGTATAACATCTGTTTATACTAACAGACCTAAAAAAGGGTAGCTGAACATGACAGATGGAGAAAGGAGGAGAGAAACTCAAATGGAGAGCAGACAAAAACCCATTATCTGTGGTCTAGTTACACCGTATATTAGTAGAGTGTCACAAGAAACAGTGGTACTAACATTCCTATTCCTGTGCTGAGAAGACTGCATTTAAGTCTGAAAAATCTGGTCTGCAATTAACCAGCATTCACTTATCCTTTGTGGGAAAGGAGTGGAAAAATCTTTGTGCAAGAATAATACAGGATGAGGTGTACAATTGCAGCTGCACACCTATTAAAATGTTACAGCTATGATACTACACAACAATGTCATGGGAAAACATCTGACTTTGCTGTAAAACCACACACTACTTCCTCCTCAAAGCTGTGCAAAATCTGGAGTTATTTACAAGCAGCAGAATGAGGGGACAAGAGTCTTGTCCCTTACAAGATTTACTGCAAGTTTATTTGTGGCTTTTTCAACCTACTGGTTAGCCGACTTTTTTTTTATTTTGTGGCTTCAGAATGCAGCATTTTTTAACTGGACTTATCTGCAGGGCATTACCAATTTTCAGTTCTGGTTGAAGAAAAAAAATACGTAGAATAACTAGAAACATACCTATGCAGTAGCACATCAGCCCAGTACATACATGACTTACATAATAGAAATGTAGTAATAGACAGAGGAATGTGGTATAAAATCTGACCAGAATGTTTACGTTATTTGAGATTCAATAACCAGGGCTTTATGCTGCATGAGAAAATTGCCAGAAAACACTAATGACTTGGAAATTCTAACTAAGTAAATATTCACTTCTGGGATGTAGGCAAGTACCTTATACACCATATCTCCTGCTCTGTACCACTGCCCTTATATACCTAATCCGAAGCTACAAAAATCCTACTGTGGTAAACAGCTATACAAGAAAACAATATTTCAAACGGACGACAACCTAGGAATGGCAAAACAGTCTGCAGGTCCAGTCTACACACGTACCTTATCTGCATCACCCTCCCCCGCCACATATATGCTGCTAAATTTTTGTAACAGTTTACAATGTAAACAAATTCAGAGGGATTTACTTTAAAAAAAGCATCCTAACAATCATCTCTATGGCTTCAGCTCCGCAGTTCTAAGTGGTGAAGGATCACGCTAGGGAAAAAAAGGGACAAAACAGTGTCAAAATTTGGGACACTGTGGGGAAAAAAGGATAAGTGGAACAGGTATGAAGTGGTTGTACTAGAGTTGTAAGTGGTATTTAATGTAAAGCAGTCACTTCTTCAGACTCATACAAAAGGCTATCAATAGTGGAGGAAAGAATATCACTTGTACAATCACTGGAATGGAAGGAGGACGGTGAAGCAAACACAAGGGAATGGAGTGCAAAAAATAAATTTTAAAATCTACAGACTCAAAAATCCAGGCCATCACAACTTCAGTCCTCAAAAATCTTCAGGGAAGCATGCTGTGCAGTAAAGGCAGAGGTAGGGGTGGCAGCTGTAGGGCTGCTGCCATGGTCTGTCCCTCAATTTGTTACCCGAGGCACAGTAAGAATAAGAGTTCCTAGAAACGGGTATGGGGATTTAGGAAGCTCACTGTGATGAGCTGAGTGATCCTTTCAAATATAACTAGAAAACTAACGAAGCAACTTGGCTACAGAAAAGTGACGGAGATGTTCACAGCTAAAGACAAAGTTTAGAAGATGAGGTTAAAGATAATGCAGCCAATGAGGCTTCACGGGAATATGACAGAGTGCTACAGTAACATATACCATCCCTACAGAAAAGAAAATGTCAGTGTTTTCTGCACTGCATCTCAGAGGTGTGTGCCAATTAAGGGATAATGAAAACCTGGTTATTGATTTGAAGAAAACACATGCTTTTACGAGAACTGCATTATTCACGGTGATGATGACTTGCAGGTCAAAGCAAATACAGTACCTATTACAGACCTGAGTGAGAAATGATGAATCTGCTGTGCTGATTTGATCTACTAGTTATTTTACAAGGGAAATTCTAACATGAGCCATCCTGTTTATAAGTCTCCCCAATGACAACAAATGGACAAAGGACAGTGGTCCACAAGAATAACTCCCTAAAAACATCAAGTGTCATTTTTCTACTCCCCCAGACAAAAAGAAAATGAATTATCATAATGAATGGACTTCTACAGAGCATACACAATCAAATCTGCCCTGAAGAAACTGGAATGTAGAATTAGCCCTGACTATTTTCCTGTATCTGGTACTGAACTGTTTCAGCCAAAAATATATTAATATTAACAATTTTTCAAACTTCTGCTTAAAAAAATAAAAAATTGCAAAGCTATATGCAGGTGGCCATACTAAAATGAGCATCAATGGAAAAAAAAGGTGCAACTGAAAGAAAATCTTAACGGTGGATTGGCATTACCATAGGGAATATGCCTCTGCAAAGAAGAAGAACTTAATTTAAGGGTTACACACAAAGCTCTGGCATCCTGACCACCCAGTACAACTGTCTGTAAGCGGTCATTTAAAACTTTATTCTACAGTACATTTTAGTAAACGTGACTATTTAGCAGTTTGCACACAGGTTTAAGGCTGTGAACTGCAGTTCCTGCGGTACAAGGTTAGATTCATTCAGCTCTCATTTGCCTACTATACGACCTTCAGAAAATCACTTAAAACACTGTTCCTGTGTTGCCCCTAAAAAGGGATTCATTGTCCAGCGAGCCTACCTGGTTAACACATTTTTTATTTTTATTATTAGACTGAATGACTGAATACACCATATGACTATATGAACATATATGCAGTGTGTTTAGTGGGTCAGAATGAAGATTCATAATAATAAAAATAAAGAACTATTATTCAAGTGCAGTCTTTTTTGTGCCTTTTATACATACAGTTTTACTGTAATGTGATTTGAATAATACTTCATCGGCATGTCATTAGCCATTGCAGGGCAAAATGTTGAACTGACGTGTGTGTGTAGTCCTAACGTAAAATGGCAGGACAGCATTAGTTTAGTCCATCTATCTCAGAAGCAGTGGCAGAGCAGAAAATGTTGAAGCGATACTTTCCAGAACAGTGTACCAAATGCACGTACAATCTTGATTGTTAGTAGAAGGCTATGCAAGCAGTAAAAGCTTCCCCATTACTCTACGTTCATATAGTCAGTGTTCCACATTAAGGTGATACTAATTACAGAACTTCCTATGAATTCACAGAAAGATTGCTTCTGTAAGCACAGTACAAATAAAACGTTAGTAAATATTCTTTTCTTGCTCAGGACATTTCCAAGACATGGCTAACACTACTGACCCTCTACTTAACAGTGGTCCATGAAATGACTATCACAAACCCTCATTGGTTATACCCACAAATCAAAACTCATCCTAGCCAGCCGGTTGATGCAAGAGCAGGGCAGGGCATTCGCCAGCAAATGTGACAAATATACAAGTTTAGAGGTGGATTGGGGGGGGGGGCAAGTGGGCCTCCCCCCAAAAAATAACTCAAGTTGTCCCATTACTTTTTAAGTAGCAGACAGCTTTCATGGCTTTCTGAGTGAGGAAGTGTGTTTTGCTCTTTAACAGCAGAAAGTTTCACCCAGTGTGCTGTGATAAGAGAAAAAGTTTTAAAACATACTGTTATTTGTCTCTTTCCCCCATCTAGCAAAATGAATATGCTATTTGCTGAAGTGTTTATTTTATTTTATTTATTTTTATTTTATTTTACATTTGTTGACCGGGAATGTCCGACTAGGTTCCACAGAGCCTGTTTTCAGCGGAGGCCCGGGGAGAAACTCTCCAGATGCATGTCTTTGGTAAGCAAAGGTCATTAAACCGTGTTTATTAAAGATGGGCTTTATCTATGATAGATGTAGTTTGCTTATGAACTTGAATAACATCTGTTTTCTATACTTCTGAATAAAGAAAGCTAACTGCAGTTAAATGAAAGCTTGGTAAAAGGATGCACGACTGAGTAAGAGTTAATTTACTGAGGCAAGCTGTGTGTCCTGGAAAATTCCAGCTACCACTGTTGAACTAAGTATTATGTACCTTTTTGAACATTCTGTACTAACTGTGGTTTTGAGGTAAACATTCTACACTAGCTGTGGTTTTGAGGTAAAACATTCTTTTCTGAGGTAATTTGTGATATCCTAGATGTTTTTCATAGCCAACTGTCAGAAATGTAACAAAGGCTATTTTGGCTAGTAACAGGAAAGTATAAAAGTTGATGTCAGTAAACAAGCTGATCAGATTGAGATCATCTTGGCCATCATGTTGCTGTAATCTGGTTAGCAGTTAATAAAGGAAACTTTCATCACCTGAGGCAGATGTGACTCTCTTGAATTTTTCTTCAGACATTTTGGTCCTTCGGACCGGAAACCTCTACGAAGATACGGATCAGGCTGACAGAGAGACCGAAAAACCTGCGCAGGTGAGGGTTTCTTATGTTAAGATTCCCTCGACGGAAAGCCCTCCGACTGATTTGTCGTTGGAAAGAGGCCGGATGCTCTCTGATCCCTATCTGAGGGACATTTTCCGAACCAAAAAGGGGAAACGGAGTCTCATCTGGTTCAGGTAGGGTGAAAACAATTTTCTTTTAATTTAACCTTGTCGACAGGGGTTTTATTTTTAGTTAAGGGTGGGTAGGATTACTTGTTAAGATTATTTTGTTAGGATCCCCGTTAAGATAGCCCCATTTTGTAATAAGCCCTGTAAAAATAATTTTGATGCAGTCCTAAAATATACAGTCCTAAAATAAGAAATCTAGGAAAACATGGGTTCAAGTTGCTGCAAGTGTGAGAGTGATGCCTGTTTAAATTTTGATGCTAAGTATATGAAAAGTTTAAACAAAAATAATGTTAAATTTTTGAGAAAATGGAAGTTGAAATATGGTTTTGATGGTACACTGAATAAGAATGCCTGTGCAAAATTGGTTAGAGATTTGAAAAAGGATGCAGGAACTAGAACTAAAAAGCAAAGACAATAGGGATTTCCCCAAGCACAAAAATGGTTAGAAGCAAATAAACGAGCTATAAAAGAAAAACAGTGTCAGGAAAAAGAGAAAATAAATCAAAAGGGATCACTGGTGCCAAGTGGAAAAGTAGCTTTATTTTTAGATAAGGAGGATGAGCACACAGTTTGTGCAGTACAAAGGCAGGCAACCGCCCCACCGTATGGTGAAATTGCTGCTGCCATACCGGGGGAACTTCCTCAATATCAGTCTGAAGATGTGGGATCTGTACAGCAGGGTGGGTTATTAGCTGCTCAAGGAAATGTTGTGACCCCTCCAATTTACCCACAAATTCCCATAGTACCTAAAGTTGCTTTGCAACAGGTAGACCAACCTATGCAGTTAAGGTCAGGACCAAAACTTTCTGACCATTCAGAAGCTCTTCCCTTAATACAAGTTGCAAACCCACAAGCAGGAGATGTTGGACAAGAACCAACTATTTTACTTTATCGTCCCTGGGCTAGAGAGGATATAAAACGAGCTACAGATGGTATTCCTCATCCCAAGGTTTTCAAAGGTTTTCTGAGGACATAGTTGGTATGCGTTTAAGTTATCATCTAAATGGTTTAGAAGTAGAACAAGTAGTGCGACAAATCTTAGTTCCAGATTGGCACTTAGTCTGTGGTACTTGGACATGTAAGGCAGATGACAGCACTACATTAAAGCATAATTCTGGGGTGTTAGATACGCGAGTCACTGATCTGTTAAAGAGAATTTCTGATAAGTGGCGTCCAAGAGCAGATTGGACAGTAATAAATCAGTGCCTCCAAAATGATGATGAATCTGTAGATCATTATATTGTAAGACTGACAGAAGTGTTCAACAACCATTGTGGAATGATGATTCCGCAGGATCAGACTAATTATAGTCCGTATGAACAGCAATTAAAGAATGCTTTCCTTAAAGGTTGTAAGGCTCTGATAAGTAGTTTTATTACTAAGAACATGGTAGATCACAGAACATGTAGACTGCAGCCTTTGTTTGAATATGCACGACATGCTGAGCGACATTTTAATCTAAAAAAGAAAAAGAAATTACAAGTGTTGGCAGTAGGGGATGATGGTGCTATATTCTTAGTACAGGACCAAAGGGGGCAAGGACACCGTGGTGGCGTAAAAAAACGTGGGGGCCCGCAACGGGACACGTTAAATGAACCGGGTGGATATTCAGCCTATAGGGAAAGGTTAAAACGTGGAGAATGTTTTAAATGCGGTAGACGTGGGCACTTCGCTGCCGACTGTGAAGAGTGGCAACATCCCCCACAGCTTATGAACAAGGGCTCCGCATGACTATATGATAGTAAAGAAAGGCGCCATCTTCATTATGGGGATAGTGAAGAGGCAGACACTCTCTACGATAAATGTCAGAACACTCTAATGGAAGGGCGGGATTGTGACTGTGAAGTCATAAACCTGGCAAATTTGGGTATTGCTATGCATCTAGATCAGAAACCCATGATAGAGTTTTTGGTTGAGGGACAGAAAGTGGAGTTTTTATGCGATTCAGGTGCATCGCGTACTCTTTTGGGTCCAGCAGTTCTGCCTCCGAACTGCGAAACAGATGAGTTTGTCCTTGTAAAAGCGGCAAACAGGAAAATTTATAAGGAACCACTGTCTCATCCTCTACTGTTCACAGATCCGCAAACAAACCAAACTGTTAGGTGTAGGGTAATTATATCAAAAGTTTGTCCAGTTAATTTGCTGGGAAGAGATTTGATGCATGTGTTTGGAATAGCGGCAATTCCCACACCTAAAGGTATTGAGGCAAAAAGGTTAGCAGATGGCTTAGTAGTACAGGGAGTACAAGACTTGTTTTACTGGTATAGCCTAGACTTGATTTCAGACGGCCCGGGGAGGGTTGATACAGAGTTGATCAATCTAGCTCGAAGTAAATCTAGGAGCGGGTCACTGCAGGTTGCGGCGCACTTACATTGTACAATATTCTATAAAGCCCTTGGTCCAGATAAAGAATTTGAAAAAGAATTCTTTAAGCACAAGTGTGCAAGGATAATTTTGAATGATATGTTTTGGGATACGCAAGGTAATACAGTAGTAACCTGTACTTTGACTAAGGAAATGAGTTCTTTATATCGCTCAAGTTATAGACCGCATGTTTCAGTTACTAAAGCAGTGGGGACACATTGGGTAGATTTGGCGAAAAAGGTAACTATTTGGGACACAATGTCTGAAAGTCAGTTAAAAGATCAACAGATCCAGGTACAAAGATTAAAGTGGGTGACTTGGGCATGACCAAGCGTGCACTTCAGGGATGACAAAGTAGAAGTGGCATGACAAATCCTCCTAACTCAAGAGGAAGATAGTGCGTTAAGTGCCTTACCCGTAGATTTATGGTCAAAAGGTAAAGGGGATGTGGGACTGATGAAAACAGCAGGTGAAGTTTGTATAACTCCAAAGTCAGGTTTCAGACCTCGTAAGCACCAATACCCGTTAAGTAAACAAGCGGAGGAAGGAATTAAGACAGTTATCGAGCAGCTAAAACAGGTAGGAATTCTTGTTGAATGCCCAGATTCACCCTGCAATACTCCGTTGTTTCCTGTAAAGAAACCGGATGGGTCATGGAGGTTGGTTCAGGATTTACTAGCAGTTAATTCAGCTGTGATCCCAAGAGCACCAGTGGTCCCTGACCCCTATACATTACTTAATGATTTACTACCTCAGCACAGATATTTTTCTGTCATAGATACAAGCAATGCCTTTTTCTCCATACCACTACACAAGGAGAGTAGATTTTGGTTTGCATTCACTTTCCAAGGTAAAAGATACACATACACCAGACTGCCACAGGGTTATTGTGAGAGTCCGACAATATTCGCACAAGAAATGGCTGCGAATTTAGCTCAGTTTGTTCCCCCAGAGGGAAGCCAGTTTCTGTTGTATGTAGATGATATTTTATTGGCCTCACCCACGCAGGAAAGTTGTAAAAGGGATATCCTTGCCCTTCTTAGTTTTTTAGCTGAGCAAGGACATAAAGTAAATAAAGAAAAGTTACAATTGTGGAAAGCACAAGTAAAGTACTTGGGTTATTTAGTCTCGCAGGAAGACAGACAATTGGAAAATAAAAGAAAACAAGCAATTCTTGAAGCACCTATGCCTACGACTAAGCGGGAGATGATGTCGTTTTAGGTGTGACTAATTTTTGTAGAAGTTGGATTCCTAATTATGCTGAAGAAGTAGGGCCATTGACCACACTGATCTATGACACTCCCATGGCAGCTAAAAGTAATATACAGTGGACAGATAAGGCAATACAAGCATTTAATAGAATTAAGCAATTGATAGCAGGATCCTCTGTTTTGGGTTTTCCGAACTATTCTAAGCAGTTTGTACAAATGGTTGATTGTAAGGGAGGATATATGACTTCGGTTCTGGTACAAGTACATGGGGATAAACAGAGACCGATAGCTTTTTATTCCTCCAGATTAGATCCTGTTACAAGGGCATTGCCGCATTGTGTTCAAGCTGTAGTGGCAGCCGCCATGGCAGTGCAAGCCTCAGCATCATTAGTTTTGTTTCACCCATTAAAATTGCGAGTTCCACATTTAGTAGCTACTATACTTTTGCAAGATAAGATAACCTTTTTATCTCCTAGTCGACATTTGTCATGTATGACAGTGCTGCTGACACAGCCACATATGACCATAGAAAGATGTACTACTCTTAATCCGGCGACACTTTTACCGACTCCAGAAGAAGGTACTCCACACGTTTGTTTAGAGAGCACTCATAACAAAGTACTTCCCCGACCAGATTTAATGGATATTCTGTTGGTAGATTCTGATCTTGTTTTGTTTGTAGATGGATCAGCAAAGAAAGACACTGTAGGAAAAACACTAGTAGGGTATGCTGTCACCACAGAAACTGAAGTTTTGGAAGCAAAAGGATTGTCAAACATTTATTCTGCCCAAGCAGCTGAGTTAGTGGCTTTGACTTGAGCTTGTACCTTAGGGGAGGGTAAAAAAGTGACAATTTATACAGATAGTCAGTATGCTTTCTCCACTGTGCATGTTTTCGCCCAACAATGGAAGAATAGAGGAAGGGTTACTGCGACAGACAAACCAATAAATCACAGAGATTTAATTTTACAGTTGTTAGATGCAGTGCAACTACCACTTCAGATAGCGATATGTAAATGTTCCGCACATACCAATAGAAAAGATCCTGTCTCCAGGGGAAATACCCTTGCTGATATGGCTGCAAAAAAGGCAGCTCAAGAAAATGATTTGCTTTTACATGACAATGATTTAGAGCCCGGACACCTCATAGACTTAGAGACACTAAAAGTAATGCAAACATTGACAACACAGAAGGAAAAATGTTGTTGGGTGAAATATGGTATTACCCAACAGGATGGGTTGTATAGGGCATCGGATGGCAAAATGGTATTACCCTCAAACCTTTTTAGGTATGCTGCATTGGTTAGCCATGGACCTGCCCATGTAGGAGTACAGACAATGGCTCAAATAGTGTCCAAGGTGTTTTGGTGTAAAGGATTTTCAACTTATGCAAAGCAATTCTGTTTATCTTGTTTATTATGTGCAATGTACCATGCTTAGGGGGGAGTTAAGAAACCTCAGCAGGCATTCCCTACCCCTCCATATCCATTCCACACACTCTGTATGGACTTTATTGAGTTGACACCCTCAGAGGGAAAAAAAAGTTTTGTCTAGTCATAATTGATGCTTTTTCTAAGTGGGTAGAAGCTTTTCCAGTAAAACATCCTGATGCACACACAGTAGCTAAGCTTTTAACAACAGAAATAATTCCCCGATTTAGCCTACCAAGGCGCATTTACAGTGATAATGGGTCTCATTTTGTTAACCAGATTGTTCAGAAGTTGGTCAAGTGTTTCAAATTGATCTCAAGTACCATTGTGCTTACCATCCGCAGTCAGCTGGACTGGTGGAGAGACACAATGGTGTCCTGAAAAGTAAACTCTGCAAACTGATGGCAGAAACGCATAGATCCTGGACTGCGTGCCTTCCATTGGCACTCCTGTACATGCGAATCTCACCCTCCTACAAAGGACTTACACCATTTGAACTTTTGTTTGGGAGACCATATTACGTCCCACAGTGGCAAGGATTGTTGCCAGCGGAAAGTACAGTTTTGTACCTACCATAAATGTAGATGTTCGAAGATCCACATTGCTGCAGTCCTTACATATGGGTAGTCCGCTGTCCTCAGTCGGCCCGAATACCAAAGTATTAGGCTGACGTCGGTCATGGGCGCTCAGATCTGACATCAGAGCGTCAGGGTATAAAAGCGCATGACCGACGTCATATCCTCAGTCTTTTCTTGCCCCAGATGTCAGAAGGCCCTAAAAAGAAAGGCCACAGCCCAAAAACAGGATACCTCCTAAAAACATGCCCAACAACAACCATCACCCAAACCATATAACCATGCCAAACTACAGAGGGCAAGGAGGGAGGGTAAATTGGACTGCAGCAATGTGGATCTTCGAACATCTACATTTATGGTAGGTACAAAACTGTACTATGTTCTTCATCTCACATTGCTGCAGTCCTTACATATGGGTAGAATCCCAAAGCAGAGGTAAAGGGAGGATGGCAAAATCATAAAGCATTAGGGGCTGCTAAAATGCCCTGTAATATTGCAGTGGCAAATCCAGCCCTAGACTTAGAATAAAGAGGAAGGTGGTAATGCTTGGAAAAAGTATGAACTGAACTCCAAGTGGCTGCTTCCAAAATATCTTTTGTAGCTACCCCCCTTAGAAAGGCAGTAGAAGTGGCAGTAGCTCTAGTGGAATGAGGTCCGATTCCAGCCGGAATCTCCTTACCATGATGGGAATAGCAGAAAGAAATACAAAACCCAATCCATTTAGAAATAGTTTGTTTTGAAACAGGTTTTCCCTGAGAACCCAAAGCAAAAGAAACAAACAACTGCTGAGACTGCCTGAACCCCTTAGTCCTGCTCAAATAATAACGTAACTGCCTGTGAATATCCAAAGTATGCAAAATCTTCTCCCCTTTATTTTGAGGGTTTGCATAAAAAGTAGGCAAATGAATAGTTTGGTTCAAGGCCACACTAGAAACCACTTTAGGCATAAAGGAAGGATTAGTACGCAAAGATACCCTATCCTTATGAAAAATCAGGAAAGGTTCCACTGCCATAAGGGCCTGTAATTCAGAAACCCTTCTTGCAGAGGTAATGGCCAACAAAAAAGCAGTCTTCCATGATAAATACTTTAACTCGGCAGTAGCTGCAGGCTCAAAAGGTTGTAGAGTAAGCTTTTCCAACACAAAATTGAGATCCCAAGCAGGAGTAGGAGCTCTCATTGGGGTCTTATGTTCTTTGCCCCTCTAAGAAATTGCTTAAACAAAGGATGGGAAAATAAAGGAGGGTCACAGTCATAGTGAGCAGAAATGGCTGCAGCATGAACCTTTATCGAGGAGAAAGACAAACCCTTGTCCAATAACTCAGTAAGTTATTGAAGAAAAACACTTAAATCAGGCTTGGAAACATCAAAGTCCTTCGCTTTGCTCCAAAGAAAAAACCTCCTCCATTTATCAGCGTAAACTTTCCTTGTACTAGGCCTTCTGGCCTCCAAAATAACATTCAAAACTTGTTGTGGAAGCTGAGACCCTCCAGGGTCTAAAACAGAATATGCCAGGCTGTGAGATGCAGAGACTGAATCTTGACATTGAGGAAGTGATTGCCCTCCTGAGACAAAAGATGCGGAATCAAAGGCAGAGGCCATGGTGGCTCCCGTACCAAACTCCTCAGTAGTGGGTACCAGTGCTGTCGAGGCCAATCCGGCTATCAGAATCATGGATGGCTCGTCTATTCTGGCCTTCAGGAGTACCTTGGGAATGAGAGGCAGAGGTGGAAAGGCATAGACATGAAGATTGCTCCAACTGAATGATAGAGCATCCACCTTCCAAGCTGTGGGATGAAACATTATTGTGCAAAACTTTGGCAACTGGTAATTTAGTGGAGAAGCGAACAGACCTATGTCTGGAGTCCCCCAAAACACTGTCAACTTTTGAAACACATGAGGATCCAGTTTCCACTCGTGAGGATCCACAATTTGCCTGCTCAACACATCCGCTAAGGAGTTCTGTGCTCCTGGTAGAAACCTTGCCTGAAGATTGAGGTGTAAACTGAGAGCAGTCTCCCACAAAATCATCGCTTGCCTGCAAAGAGGGTAGAATGGGTTCCCCTTGCTTGTTGATGTACCACATGACAGTAGTGTTGTCTGTTTGAATCAACACCTGTCCTGGGTGAAGTAAATCCTTGAAAGCCATCAATGCAAATTGGACTGCTAACATCTCCTTCAAGTTGATATGCAAATGTTGAAGTCTGACAGGCCACGTGTCTTGCACCCATTTTCCATTGAGGTGTGCTCCCAAGCCTTGTCCGAGGCATCTGTCGTTAGAATCTGACTCGCCTCTGGTCGGGTCACAGAGAGTCCCTTGTTCAGGTGACATTCCTGAGCCCACCACAAAAATTCTTTCTGAATGCAAGGTATTATCTGAATGACAGTGTCTAGATCTTGGCAGTGTTGTGTCCATACATTTTGAGATACCATTGAAGCTTCCTCATATGCAGTTTGGCATTGGGAAGCACCAGAATACAAGATGCCATGAACCCCAAGGCTTGAAGGACTGTCCTTGCAGTCAGCCTGGACTGTAGAGACATTTGATGGAAATAAAGAGAAAGGCTTCTTTGTTTGTCCGGGGTCAAAAGGCCATCTGGGAAGCTGTATTCAGTCTCACACCCAGAAAGCACATGTCCTGAGAGGGTACTAGACTGGACTTTGTTTCGTTCACAGAATACCCTAGGCATCTTAACACTACCATCACATACTGTAGATGATGCAAAGTTGGTCTTTGTGTTGTGCAATAATCTGGCAATCGTCCAAATAAGGATAAATCTGTATTCCTTTTAACCTGAAAAGGCTATCACTGGAGCCAGAACCTTTGTGAACACTCTGGGCACAGTAGATAAGCCAAAGGGCAATGCAGAGAACTGATAATGTAAATTTCCAGCCAAACGCAGGTACCTCCTGCAACTGGGCCTGATAGGAACATGAAGATAAGCCTCTTTGAGATCCAGAGTTACCATCCAGTGATCTTTTCCCAACAGAGGTAAAAGCTGTTGTAACGTCAGCATTTTGAACTTTGGAATGTCCAGATAAGTGTTGAGGATAGATAAATCCAAAATTGGTCTCCACATGTTCCCTTTCTTTGGTACTAGAAACAGGCGAGAATAAAATCCTAGTCCCACTTCTGACAGAGGAACTGGCTGTATAGCTCCTATTTGAAGAAGTAAAGAAATCTGCTTGTGAGCCTCTATCCTTTGCCGAGGAGGAACGTCTGGCATGCCTTTGAAAGGAGGCAATGTATGGAAATAGAACTTGTAGCCTCGGATTATAATGTCCAATACCCATTTGTCCTGGGTGACTAAAAGCCAGTTTTGCTTGAAGAGTGCTAATTTTCCTCCCAAAGGAGCTGCCAGGGAAGAGGAATCTGGCAGCTGAAAATGCAGGTCATTGGGCCTGTTTACGAAAGGACTGGCCCCTGCCCTCACCTGCAGATTGTGCAGGTGAACTCCAAGTTCTAGGCCCGAATGTACTGTGAGCTCTGCCCCTGCCACGTCTAGATCTACCCCTAGATTGAGAATCAGAAGAAGGGTAGGTCCACCCCTTACTAGGCCAATTTCTACTAAACTTTGGAGGTTGCACCTGCAAAAAATCTTTAACAGTCTGCATAGACTTAGCCTTGTCTTCCATTTTCTTCAAAACCGACTCCACAGGGGAACCAAACAAAACTTCAGACTGTAAAGGGGCATCCAGAATTCTAGTTTTAACGTGCTCGGACAAATTCTGATCCCCTTAAGCCAGGCGTGCCTACGAAGAACTGATCCAGTGGCAGCCATCCTAGAAGAGGCCTGTACAGCATCAAAACCACACTGCAAAGAATGCTTACCCACCTGTTCAGAGACATGTACTAAATCCTGCAATTCTTTACACTCTATGCCCTCTGCCAAAGCATCCACTTTAGATTTTAGCTGAGAAAGGAGGAAATTCTGATACTTCAACATATGAAACTGGCAATTTAAAGCCCTCATTGCTAAAGTAGAAGAGGTATACACCTTCTTACCCCATCTATCCAAAGCTCTAGCTTCCTTATCTAGAGGAACCGGATTCTTTACAACAGAAGCTCTAACACCCTTAGGCCCCTGACTAATAGTTTCTGGGTCCGCCCTAGGACTCTTATACAGATATTTATGAGCCTCAGGCACCCTGTAATACCTGTCCGGTTTAACTGGCGCAGGAGGCAAAGAATCTGGATTAAGGGAAGCCTCCGAGAAAACATCTTGAACAACATCCAAAACAGGAGGTATAGCCAAGGGTCTATGCTGTGGTGCCAAGGGTCTATGCTGTGGTAAAAACAAGAATTCCCTAAGCCTCTTTCGTGAATCAGAGAAATCCTGTCCTTCCCACTTAAAATGCTCCCTCATGGAATGCAGAGTTTCTGAAAACGAAAAATCCTCTGGAGGAGAAGCAGAAGGAGTGGAATCCTCTGCATCAGAATCCGAATAAGGGGGAAAATCTTGAATATCTTCAGCAGACGAGTCTGAGTCGTCTGAGGCCTGATCCAAACTTTCCAACTCTGGCTCCACCCTGGGCCTCTTATCAGGAGGGGGCATAGAACCTCTAATTAAAGTAATCAAATCTTCTGCCATTTTAGGCATGTGCTTTTTAGGCACAGACCCTGAAGTACCTGGAGGGACACCAGAGGAAGGCAAAACAGACCTGCCCTTAGAAGAAGCCTTAGAAATAGTAGCAAAAGGCCTAACCACCTTAGGCATAGAAGGGAGAACAGTAACCTGAGAGGCCCCTTCAGCTTTACCTGACTCCTGTGAGGACACATCCTGCAAAATCAAAGTTTCCCCGAGACTCAACAGAAACTTCAGCCGGATCCACCTGCTCCACTGTAGCTTCTGCAGGACCGGCGTCGAAGCGGACGAATCAACCTGTCTAGGTTTCAAGGATTTGTCTTTGCGCTTCTTCGTGGAAGCGGGCGTCGGAGGATCCGACGGCATATTATAATTACACCGCTTACCAAAGACTAACCTAGCACAATCTAACCTTCTTTTTATAGTGCGCTTATTAAACCTAGCACAAAACAGACACCCGACTACGTCGTGGTCCGGTCCCAAACAAGGAATGCAAAGAGAGTGATAATCCCTATGCGGTATCTGTTTCCCACAAGAAATACAATTATTCACTTTTTCTGACATCCGGAATAAACTGAGGCAAGAAAAAACAAAAATATTCCCTAACGGGTGCCAGCCCAACTTGGTTTCGGTCTGAAACTCAGAATACGAAAATTTCAGAACGCCGAACGGCACTTGCAACGCTGCTTCTGCATCGGACCATGCGGCAAAAAAGACTGGGGATATGACGTCGGTCATGCGCTTTTATACCCTGACGCTCTGATGTCAGATCTGAGCGCCCATGACCGACGTCAGCCTAATACTTTGGTATTCGGGCCGACCGAGGACAGCGGACTACCCATATGTAAGGACTGCAGCAATGTGAGATGAAGAACATCGTGAGGGGGGTGAGGATCTGGCGGATTATATGAAGAAGCTGCTAAATGTCAAGTCTCTTGTAACCAATGACTCCTTTGCAGATTCCAGAGTGAAGCCTTGTTAAGTGTGGCACCCGGGGACTGGGTGTGGATCCGAATTGTGAAGAGAAAGAACTTGTCATCCCCCAGGTGGGAAGGCCCATATCAAGTACTTATCTCAACACCTACGGCTGTAAAGATCGCAGAGAGGACTTTGTGGATTCATATCACCCACTGTAAAAAAGAAAGACTTTTCCTTCTACCATTGATGTTGGTCAGACTCCACTGGACCCCTGAACACAAAGTCTGACTACAAAGGAAGGATGGCCATGTTCAACTGGTACTTGAACTGTTACATGATGATGATTTTGGTGGCGAAAGTAAATATGTCCATACGAGAAGGAACAGTTGTAAGAGAAAAAGGAATGGTGGTGCTGCAGGCGCAAACAGGTGTTACTACTGTGTTTAAAGTGAAACTTTGTGAAGGAATTTTGGACTGTTCTAAATGGAACAGTGATGATTTCTTGACTCGTGCAAAATATTTGTGCAATAGAGACTGTGCGTCCTTGTCAAATGTTTGGTGGTCAACAGATGTGAATGGATGGGAAACAAGTGGTGCAGTGATACCGGAGAAAGATAAAAGCAGGCAACAAAGAATACAAAGCAATACACCAAATAGCGGCTGGTTTTGCATCCATTTTTGTCTGGATTCAACCCAATAAGAATGTGGACTGGATCAACTACATTTACTATAACCAGCAGCGTTTTGTGAACTATACCAAAGATGCACTGAAAGGAATTGCTGAACAACTGGAGGCCACTTCGCAGGTGGCATGGCAGAATCGAATTGCGATGGATATGCTCCTGGCCAAAGAAGGAGGAGTTTGCAGGATGTTTGGGACTTTCTGTTGTACATATATTCCGAATAACACTGCCCCTGATGGGAGCATCACTCGAGCTTTGAAAGGTTTGGAGATGTTATCCAAAGAATTGGTAGAGAACTCTGGGGTAAATAATCCCTTCACAGACTTTCTACAAGCGTGGTTTGGAAAATGGAGTCATCTCATCAGCAGTTTCCTGGTGTGCGTCGGAGTCGCTGTGGCTATCGTGGTGGTATGTGGTTGCTGTTGTATACCCTGTATCAGAGGTCTTCTACAAAGACTGGTTGATACTGCTGTTACGAAAACGATGTACCAGCAGTTGCAACAGACTGGTGAAAGTGTATACATTGAAATGTGACTTTTGCAAATGTTTTGAAGTTTAAAAGTTTGTCTTGCAAATGAAGTAATGTATGCAAAGAAAAACTTAGTTTTTACCATATATTGCTGAAATAAAAAGACAAATAAAAGTGTTTTGAGGGGGGAAATGTTAGGAGAAAAAGTTTTAAAACATACTGTTATTTGTCTCTTTCTCCCATCTAGCAAAATGAATATGCTATTTGCTGAAGTGTTGGTAAGAAAAGGTCATGTCATTGAACCATGTTTATTAAAGATGGGCTTTATCTATGATAGATGTAGTTTGCTTATGAACTTGAATAACATCTGTTTTCTATACTTCTGAATAAAGAGAGCTAACTGCAGTTAAATGAAAGCTTGGTAAAAGGACGCACGGCTGAGTTAAGAGTCAATTTACTGAGGCAAGCTGTGTGTCCTGGAAAATTCCAGCTACCACTGTTGAACTAAGTATTCTGTACCTTTTTGAACATTCTGTACTAACTGTGGTTTTGAGGTAAACATTCTACACTAGCTGTGGTTTTGAGGTAAAACATTCTTTTCTGAGGTAATTTGTAATATCCTAGATGTTTTTCACAGCCAACTGTCAGAAATGTAACAAAAGCTATTTTGCCTAGTAACAGGAAAGTATAAAAGTTGATGTCAGTAGACAAGCTGATCAGATTGAGATCATCTTGGCCATCATGTTGCTGTAATCTGGTTAGCAGTTAATAAAGGAAACGTTCATCACCTGAGGCAGATGTGACTCGCTTGAATTTTTCTTCTGACAGCTGCCACCTGATATTTTAGAAACCGTTTTAGACCAACAATGAAGGACTGTCCACTTGAAATTGTTAATAATATTAAGTTACAATACTTAACATTTGACAGTGAATAAAAAACTGCCAAACACAAAAATATCCTACTCAAACAAAATCAGACTGGTGGCATTCTAAACAGAGCAACACTTATTTCTCGATGGTTCAAGCTGGAATAAATGCACACCCCCAGCCACAACATCCTACATATATACCTGCATGTCTATTCTCCCACAAACTTTTCTGTGTCGCACAACACTGGATCAGGACTGCGCTTTAGCATCTCCCTTAGCTACACCTATGCATGAGGTTTGTTCAAAAGCTTATTAAAGTCAATGCATTTCTGCAAGTTCAGCTGCTAGTTATATCTCAGAAGCAGATGCTTCTGCCCCTGTTTTACTCATGTAATCGACCTTCTATGCATGTGTCAAATACATACAACAGCAAACAAATGTACTAGAGAAAAAACACTTTTAATGAAAGAGGTTTGACCTAAAAGAATTCTCTATAAACTGTCAACTGCAAATACTGAAAACAAGTCCAGCCTCCAGGCCTCAAAGTAAAACCTTCCTGCGCCCTCTCCGAGGTCAGTCTCCACTCTTCAGATTCCAGAGGGCCATTTCTTAACTCTGACTGGGTTGGAGGAAACAGAATCCCACTAACTGATTAGGCATACAGAAACTATACAACTAAAAACAACTTATCCTAGTAATACTAAACAAAACACAGACAGACACACACATAGTGTATGCATCACTCTCAGTTTTAGGTCTTTCAGCAAAAGAGGTGAAAGCTCTACTCTTGGCCAAATCCCTTTTTATTGGGATTACTGACCGCAGAATGTAGCAAATTTTCCCAGTGCCCATCTCCACCTTAAACCTGTCTAGAAGATACCAATAAGGTGAAGCATCTACCAATCCATCAATTTCTACAATGTCACCTCCCATTTTGCTTTAGGGAGATGCTGAATGAAATGTCACAACTAAGTGGATAAGGGATCCACTGAGTGATGCTACTGTTTTTGACAAATGGCCCTCATACAAAAAAAAAAAAAAAACATGCGGAAGAATTTTTTGTTCACAAGCAAATCTCCAGCCACTATACTAAGTCTTAGCACAATGTCACCAGGTCTCTCTCTCTCTTACGATGGATATACAACTTGTGAAAACACACTTTTGTTCCAGATCTTGAATTTCTTCACACACTTTTTCAGTTGTCTTTTCTACCACACGGCAGTATGATACAATGACATTCAACCTTTCACAACACAAGTGGTACTAAGTCCCCAGTGGTAAATTATACCAGCCCCAACATTTAATTTTTCCTCTCCCATCTTTGTCAGCCTGCCCTGACTTGAGATAAAGGCCCTCACGTTGACCCAGCAGGAGGAGGAACTCTGCACACCTGCTGTTGCTGCTTCAGCAGTACATTC
Source organism: Protopterus annectens (assembly GCF_019279795.1). Lineage (NCBI taxonomy): Eukaryota > Metazoa > Chordata > Ceratodontiformes > Protopteridae > Protopterus > Protopterus annectens. Next base: position 1,097,479,501 of record NC_056748.1, on the reverse strand, counting down.
TCCAACAGCTGCCTTTGCTTCACTTTCACTGTCTGTTACATGACCTTTGGTTTCTAAACATATATCTATCCTATCCCCAAGGGCAATATGATGCTGCACCAGTGTCCACTATCTCCTCACCAGCTCCAGATGTGGGTCAGGTAGAGTTTGGGGAAGGCTAAGGTGGTTTTGGTAGTAAAGTGAAGAAAGGAGCTGGTGGCGTCAGATGGTCAGCAGTGGGGAGCATGTAGATCTCTATATGCCATGTCAGAAATGCCCATCATAGGACACTACCCTCCAGTGATAAATTCATTGCTATCTGGTGCAATTAGTTTCCAGTGGGTTTAACACTGTGCACGTGTATATGTATACCTTCATTCGCCACAAATCCCACCATGCTATTTTTGTCCATTTACAAGTCCTTGATCATTCCTGACTTGTAATACAACTCATCCCTTAGTCCTGGTTTCACCCACAAGCAAACAAATCGTGCCTCATCATTCTGTCTCAGTACATGCTCTGGATGCAACATATACAGCAGAGACATGCTGTCCTGCCCAATCATTCATCACAGTAGCCGGAAGTACAAGTTAATTATCAATTAACACTACTGGAAGAGTTGGCTTCTATCTATACACCACCTGATAATGGCCTATACAATTTCCTGGTAGTCTGCTGAATGCAAAGCTTGCCAACTCTAAAGCTCTGAAATGGTCACAATCAAAATCTCCAGCTACTATACAAGACACCTCTCTCAAAATGCATACATATCTTGGCCAGTGCGATGCAGGGCAGGAGTGATCAAGTTGCACAACGGCTGCTCATGCCTACGTTGAGTTTTCCTTTTGGTTGCAGTTGTGCAGGTGTGGAGTTAGCATAGTTAAGTTAGGGGATACAGGGGTGCGGTCACCTAAATAAAACATGTGTTTCTTTTTCAATTTGTTTACCGATCACAGAAGGATGCTCATCACAACTGCTGCACTTTCTCTTACATCTCTGTTCGAAAGCGTCCATTATCAGCATAATGGTACATCAGCTTAATATCTGGACTTCAGCAGGATGACCATTGATTGTTTTTTAATTAAGGATGTCTTTGTTTTTGAGTGGGTGTTTAAACACTCCAGCTTTGTCGCTGTTCATCTGTAGCATAATCCCAACTCCTGAGCAACTTAATATCTAGCAGAACTACTACTTTTTTTTTTTTTTTAACTGGCACACTGTCTAACCATTTTTCAATGGAACTATTGCTGTCTTTGTGACACATCCGCATACGTGCATGCTCTACAATGTGAATTGTTAGATTACCCTCTTTTTTTTTTTTTTTTTTTTTTTAAGTATACCAACACAAGGAGTCACACAGTGTGCATGAGTACCCAGTGTGAATGGCTGCAGACCCCCAAGGCTTCAACATTTCAGTTATCTGCAAAAAAGAAAATCTGCTGAAAGTGGCCTGATATAACATTGTTCCATAGTTTTCTCTACTAACATTACTTGGCCATTTCTTTGTGGACGGACAGTCTTTTACCCAATGAAATTTGTTTTGATAAAACGCACACAGACCTTTAAGAGAGACTTGGATTAGAACTGATGTTCCAATTCCCTCTGGTCATTCTTGTAAAGATGCACGACATTATCTTTTTGGCAATTAATTTAATTCAGCTACCAGATTTGAAGTCCTCTTTATTTTTCCTTTGTCTCTACCATGTACAAGGGTATCAAACTCGCGGTGTTACAGTCCACAGAGTGGTCAGTGCTAACACTAAAAATCCATCACCAAAATGACCAGATTCTTGATGGCCCAGGAAGGCAGGCTACTGAATCTGGTACCTTTTCTCCTTTAAGATAGCCAGGTTCATCTCAGCCTCATCTTCTCTACCCTATGACTGTCTACTGCGATGGCACCTTCCCTTTGCTGTCTACTGCGATGGCACCTTCCCTTTGCTTTCCCCTACAAAGTATTAATTCATTACACAAAGAATGAATCAGAAACAAAGCTTTTATGACAGGAACATTTTCTGGCAAAATGAAGACAGAGGAATCCCATGTATGTTAGCTACCGTATGCAGAATATGACTAAAGAGAATTAATGCACAGTAATACAAAGGTAAACTGAAATACACATACAGCTGATGGAAAATCCAGTGTGCCTAGTTAACAAAAGAACTGGGGAAATGGAAGATGTCAGAGTACCAGCCATAGAACCTCGCCCCAACAGTAAGGGATGATAAGTGATTAACACTGAAAAGGCTCTCGGCACGAGAGGATATGAATCATTCTACAAATAACTGTAACCCCCAAGTTAATTATGACAATTACTGGTCATTTTCTGATTTAGAAACATTTTTTAAAGAAAAGAAAATTAGCTTTGATATGAACTCTTCTTGCAGAATGCATTTTTACAGCAATTTCCACCATGGCATACAGCATAGTTACTTCAGCAGTACTCATGAAGTTGTTATAGTAAAACGTTACTGCGTAACAATGACTACTATTTCTCAAAGCAGTTTAGTACAATTTCCTTAATGTGGTGAATGTTTTTAGCGCTGTAAATGTTTTATATACACTACTACTGTAAATCTGATGCACTATATCGGCAAGGTACAAATAAAAAGGGCAGCTATCACTCTGCTACTACAATCATTTCAACTCAATCACATAATTACCTAGAATTTAACAAAACAATGCACCTCCCCCACTTATAATCGGGCCGTACTATATTGATCTGCAGAACAAGCAGCATATACAGCAGGACAGTGAACAGACCACCAAGACACTGAAATGACATAAAATCTATAAATAAAAACTACTTTTTGCTTACCAACCTACATTTTCGATGACCTCTACCTACATTTTCGATGACCACTAAGCAAAGTTTACATTTTAATCAAACCAAAATAAATATTCTGTGGTGCCTTAAAGTGCTTTAACTTGAAACAAAGAAAACAAATAATGAAGCAAAATTAAAAACTATCCTATTCATAAAAAACAGCATCTGCAAACTGGATCTCAAAACTCTGGAGCACAGTGATTTCGCTTCTCTGATGAGAACACATAAAAAATACATATCAGTATGTGCATACGGTTATAAATTACTGCTGGTACACATCTCTAAAGAACAGCAAAGCACCAGTACTGCAAAATACTTTCTTGCAAGCAGTTTCATCGGACCAGTCAACCCATACAATTTCACTAGTAAGGTGCTGTCCAACAAGCATACTGGGAAGGCAATGGGTAAAGGTACATGTGGGCAAAAAATTAGAGTCAAGCCCCAAGAAATGTACTGGGAGGTCATAGTCCTTGCGTTTAGCAAATCCAGAAAAGGTAGTCAGAGGGCTCAAGTTCGGAATATCTCTGCAGACCACAAACACTGCAAAGGTGCATTACAGAGAGAATAACTCATTTACTGTATGATTCAGCAAACCTACCACGCCCAACAAATTTTTTTTTTTTTTTATGCTGCTACTTGCAGAGAGGTGCATTGTTTAATGCCTGCATGCACACAGAGATGTAGGATGCTGCTACTTGCAGAGAGGTGCATTGTTTAATGCCTGCATGCACACAGAGATGTAGGATGCTGCTACTTGCAGAGAGGTGCATTGTTTAATGCCTGCATGCACACAGCGATGTAGGATGCTGCTACTTGCAGAGAGGTGCATTGTTTAATGCCTGCATGCACACCGAGATGTAGGATGCTGCTACTTGCAGAGAGGTGCACTGTTTAATGCCTGCATGCACACAGAGATGTAGGATGCTGTTACTTGCAGAGAGGTGCATTGTTTAATGCCTGCATGCACGCAGAGATGTAGGATGCTGCTACTTGCAGACAGGTGCATTGTTTAATGCCTGCATGCACAGAAATATGTAGGATGCTGTTATTGCAGAGAGGTGCATTGTTTAATGCCTGCATGCACACAGAGATGTAGGATGCTGCTACTTGCAGAGAGGTGCATTGTTTAATGCCTGCATGCACACAGAGATGTAGGATGCTTTGGAAATTCAAAACTCCATATTGCCCAAAGACTAAAGGTTTACACTGAACTTTAATGATGCTTGGGCAGCGCAGTGGTTAGCATTGCCGCTTCACAGCAAGAGGTTCTCCGGTTCGATTCTTGGCTGGAGTGCCTTTTGTGGGGAGTCTACATGTCCTCCTTGTGTTTGTGTGGATTTCCTCTGGGTGTTCCGGTTTCCTCCCACATTCAAATGACATGTGTCTGGAGTGTTTCTCCCTGGCCCCTCCTTCTTCAAACTCTTGTATGGAAGCACAAAGAATGTCATCTCATGCAAACTGTTGGGGGGTAAATAAGCATGATAACCCAGGGTACTACCACAGATGATTATGTCTGGATCAAACAGCTTGTACAGGAGGCCCAGGGCAGCCTAGCAGCTTCCTAGCAAAAGTGTACCGTGACTACTGCGGCAGAGGTTGCTATGCAGGTCAGGAGTTATGGTCCTACCATCAGTCAGGAATGATGGAATGAATAGGTAGGGCCATACAGAGCAGAAAGTCAAGCAAATGCCATCAATTATGTTGCAGAATTACTGTTGACAGGAAACTGACCCACAGAGTATGCTGTGTCACGTTTCATAAAGCCTTACACCGCAAAGAGAGCGTGTGTGTGTTCTCCTGTGGAGGGGAAAGAAAAGGAAAAAAATCCTTTTTTTTTGGATTTTCTAGAAGAAATAACTCAGAGGGAATCCAATGTGTAGGCAGTCTGTGCAACACTGGTTAGCCCATTACAGACACTGGAAGAACGGTACAGTTCGGAGGAAGGCAAGTAGCATATGACATGAAATCGCTAATCTCAGTATCAGGAGATTCCTACTGTCAAATAAGGTACCAAGAAACAAGACGACAAACTGACAACAGATACTGTTTTAGTCCCACTTAATCTGCCTCATGCTACTTCATCTGAATATTTTCATTTGTTATGTATTACTGTTACATTAATCACAAAATAAAACCTTTGTGATGCACACGTTCTTAAAATCCATATTTAGAAAGATACAGGTTATATAATCTTACACATGATTTTTTTTTTTGCACTTGTAACAGTCAGTTGTAGCTGATCTCTTACAGATAGGCTGCACACATAGACAAGCAATTATTTACGGCCATGTTACTAAGAATGCCTCTTCAACCTTTCAGGGGCCGACTTAAAAATAGGCCTGTCAGGGGCAGTGTATTTCTATGTAAACTAAAACTAAGCAAACGTTTATGCGCACTAGTTTATATATTTACTTATGTTCTCATAAATAATTTATTGATCTTGATCCATTATCTCTGCAGCTTTCCAATGAACAACAAAATAGTTCCGCCATGACCTTAAGAAACTTAAGCATGGTAATACATACTGACGAGCTCTTTCCAGCACTAGAAACAGCAACAGTTTCTGGAAGACCGTGTCAGGAATGACAGCATAAAGTAGTTAACACAGAATGCATGATTAGTTCTTTTAGAAGAACTTAACTGCAGGAAATCGTTGTTGTTGTACGTCAAAACATTGATCTTTTCTATGCAGTGCAAGGTAAAGATGCAGGTATACCAGAAAACAAACATTTATGAAATCATGTCAATTCATGCTTAGAAATGGCATTTTGGGAAGAGTTGCAGTGGCTACGTTTTGTGTCTTTCCTAAGAGGAAAATATTGAAGGGTATATAAAAAAATGTTCAGGCTTAAAACTGCCATAAAAAAATCCAGAATACAGAATTTCTATAATTTGTATCGCAGCTTAACTATTAGCTGACGCATACCGCACACATCTTGGATGCCACAGAAATGTCTTAGAAAAACACTCCAGGATATGAAATTATAGATCAGATGTTTCCAGAAATAAATGACTTATGTTTTACTGAAAAGCATCCAATTCTTCTTTGCAATGAAAACACAGTGAATAAAATGTATAGCTAAAATAGCAAAAACACCATCAACTATATTAAAAACGTACAGCAACTTTCAGCTCCTCTTTTCTAAAATGAAATTTAGTTTACGTTCCACTACCATTCAGCAAAATCTGCTTCAACAATAGTAACGCACTATTACTTAAAACATGCTTCAATTTATCACAAAACAACTCAAACTAAAATTCTTACAACTTTCTGACTTTTTCAATTCAACACAGGAAACCGATGACAGCAATCACACTATGTGCTGCTGCTTTTTCCCTGTGTTTTAGAATTATAATGAAATGCGCGAGTGATCTTGCAAGATCTTGGTGACACGCACTTACCTTAGTGTTCTACAACCTAACCTACAATCGCCATGGTTCCCGCACATTAAATCTGGAACTACAGACAGTAAGTTCACACATTTTAGTTAGTCAAAACATGCTATTTTCAAAAAGTCTTAACTTCTAGACCTCCCTGTATAAATGTACACCCCTACCTATGATCTGCCTTTACCATACAAAAGAAAATAGTTTAAACTTTTATATTTAACCCTAGGAGACATGGTGGTGGAATGAGGAAGTACAGGAGAGTATACAGAGAAAGAGGTTGGCAAAGAAGAAGTGGGATTGTCAGAGAGATGAAGAAAGTAGACAGGAGTATAAGGAGATGAGGTGCATGGCAAAGAGAGAGGTGGCGAAGGCTAAGGATAAGGCATATGAAGAGTTGTATGAAAGGTTGGACACTAAGGAGGGAGAAAAGGACCTGTACCGATTGGCTAGACAGAGGGACCGAGCTAGGAAAGATCTGCAGCAGGTAAAGGTGATAAAGGATAATGAGGGAAACATACTCACAAGCGAGGAGAGTGTGTTGAGGGGATGGAAAGAGTACTTTGAGGGGCTAATGAATGAAGAGAATGAGAGGGAGAGAAGGGTGGATGATGTAGGGATAGTGAATCATGAAGTGCAACGGATTAGCAAGGAGGAAGTAAGGATAGCTATGAAGAGAATGAAGAATGGAAAGGCTGTTGGCCCAGATGACATACCTGTGGAAGCATGGAGGTGTTTAGGTGAAATGTCAGTGGAGTTTTTAACCAGATTGTTTAATAAAATCTTGGAAAGTGAGAGGATGCCTGAGGAATGGAGAAAAAGTGTTTTGGTACCGATTGTTAAGAATAAGGGTGATGTGCAGAGCTGTAGTAACTACAGAGGGATTAAATTGATCAGTCACAGCATGAAGTTATGGGAAAGAGTAGTGGAAGTAAAGTTAAGAAGGGACGTGATGATTAGTGATCAGCAGTATAGTTTCATGCCGGGAAAGAGCACTACAGATGCGATCTTTGCTCAGAGTGTTGATGGGGAAGTAAAGAGAATGTCAGAAGGAGTTGCATTGTGTGTTTGTAGACTTAGAGAAAGTATATGACAGGGTGCCTACAGAGGAGATGTGGTATTGTATGAGGAAGTCAGGAGTGTCAGAAAAGTATGTAAGAGTGGCACAGGATATGTACGAGGGTAGTGTGACTGCGGTGGGATTGACGGATGCGTTTAAGGTGCAGGTGGGGTTACATCAAGGATCAGCTCTGAGCCCTTTCTTATTTGCAATGGTGATGGACAGGTTGACAGACGAGATCAGACAGGAGTTCCTGTGGACTATGATGTTTGCAGATGACATGTGATCTGTAGTGAGAGTAGGGAACAGGTGGAGGAGACCCTGGAGAGAGGAGATATGCTCTAGAGAGAAGAAGAATGAAGGTCAGCAGGACTAAGACAGAATATATGTGTGTGAATGAGAGGGAGGATAGAGGAATGTTGAGGATGCAAGGAGTAGAGGTGGTGAAGGTGGATGAGTTTAAATACTTGGGGTCAATAGTTCAGAGTAACGGTGAGTGTGGAAGACAGGTGAAGAAGAGAGTACAGGCAGGATGGAGTGGGTGGAGAAGAGTGTCAGGAGTGATTTGTGACAGACGAGTACCTGTAAGAGTGAAAGGGAAGGTCTACAAGAGGGTAGTGAGACCAGCTATGTTATATGGGTTGGAGACAGTGGCATTAACAAAAAGGCAGGAGTTTGAGCTGGATGTGGCAGAATTAAAGATGTTAAGATTTGCACTGGGTGTGACGAGGGTGGACAGGATTAGGAATAAGTACATTAGAGGTTCAGCCCAGGTTGGAAGGTTTGGAGACAAAGCCAGAGAGGCACGATTACGTTGGTTTGGACATGTGCTGAGGAGGGATGCTAAGTATATTGGGAAAAAGATGCTAAGGATGAAGCTACCAGGTAACAGGAAAAGAGGAAGGCCTAAGATAAGGTTTATGGATGTGGTGAGAGGGGACATGCAGGTGGTTGGTGTGACAGAGCAAGATGCAGAGGACAGGAAGAAATGGAAACAGGTGATCTGCTGTGGCGACCCCTAATGGGAACAGCCGAAAGAAGATGATGATGATGATTTAACCCTAAGTTGTGGCTCCTTTTATCAGCCCACTACCCTGGCTTTTAAAAAATTAAGCAGATAAAAATCATCAAAAACTTGCATCAAAAGATAGAAAGTACAGTTGTGTACACTTACAATAAATGTAGATGTTCGAGTGTATTCACTTCCCTCACAGGAGGGTTGCAGTCCTCACATATGGGTTATCCGGCTCCCGGTAGCCCTCAGTCGGCCCGAATACCATAGTCCTTGGTATATGACGTCGGATGCCGCCGGTTGTAAAACTGGACTGCAACAGTGAATACACTTGAGCATATAGATTAATGGTAAGTGTACACAACTGTACTATGTTCTTAGTGTTTCACTGTTGCAGACCTCACATATGGGTTGATTCCCAAAGCCCGGGAAAAAGACAAATGGGGGAGGAAGGATCACAGATTAAGGGTTGGCAAGAAGGCCCTGCAAAACTGCAGAGGCAAAACCAGCCCTGGATTTAGAAACCAAAGGTAGATTGTAATGCTTTGTGAAAGTATGGACAGAAGACCAAGTAGCTGCTTCTAGAATGTCCTTAGTAGGCACACCTCTCAGAAAGGCTGCAGGAGGTAGAAGCTGCTCTAGTAGAATGGGTCCTAATACCCTGAGGGGAAATTTCCCATGCTGCAGGTAACAAAAGTGAATACAATGAGAAATCCATTTGGAGATGGTTTGTTTTTAAACAGCTTTATCCTGAGCCCCAGGAGCAAAAGTGCAGAATCCTTTCACCTTTATTTCGGGGATTGTTGAAAAATGTAGGCAGGTGGACAGACTGGTTAAGGGTTAAACTGGAAACTACCTTAGGCATGAAGGAGGGGATTAGTTCTCACAGAAATTCGATCTGAGTGAAAAATCATGAAAGGTTCTACTGCCATTAAGGCTTGCAGCTCTGATACCCTTCTAGCTGAAGTAATAGCTAAAAGGAAAGCAGTCTTCCAGGACAGAAACTTCAAATCTGCAGAGGCAGCTGGTTCAAAGGGAGGCAGAGTAAGTTTTTCCAGGACAAAATTAAGATCCCAAGCAGGAGTAGGAGCTCTTCTGGGAGGTCTAAGATTACTAGCTCCCCTCAGGAACCGTTTCATCAAGGGGTGAGAAAAAATGGGTTGCTCAAAAGAGTAATGAGCCGAAATTGCTGAAGCGTGAATTTTAATTGAAGAAAAGGAAAGTCCACCATTAAAGCAGTCCTGCTAGGTAGTCAAGAATGAGTGAGAGAAGGATGAGAAGAATCTTCTTCTTTAGCCAGCATCCAAGAGCAAAGTCTCTTCCATTTATCTGCATAGGATTTTCTTGTGCTAGGCCTCCTGGCCTCATGAAGAACTTCAACCACCTGCTGGGAATGATTTTAAGTATTAGCCAGGCAGTTAAATGCTGAGTTTGAAGATGAGGATGAAGAAACTTTCCTCCTCCCTGAACCAACAGATCTGGCACCAGGGGAGGATGCCAAGGCTGAGCCTGGGAAAGGCTGCTAAGGAGGGGATACCAGTGCTGCCTGGGCCAATCTGGAGCTATCAGAATAGCCTTTGGTTTTTCATCCCTTATCTTTAGCAGCACTCTGGGAAGAAGAGACAGAGGAGGGGATGCATATGCTGAGAGATGTGTTCATGAGAAGGACAACGCGTCCACCCTCCAAGCTCTGATGTGAAACTCCCTGGTGCAGAAGGTTGGAAGGAGATGATTGGTGTGAGAGGAGAAAAGATCCACTTGTGGGGTACCCCAATGATGAGTGATGCGATGGAAAATGTCCTTGTTCAGTTGCCACTCGTGAGGATCCAGAACATGTCTGCTCAAATGATCCGCCAAGGAGTTTAGCCTCCCTGGGAGATACTGGGCTATTAGATGTAAGCCTGTGGATGCTGCTATGGACCATAGTCTCATGCTTTGTCTGCACAAGGGGTAAGAGTGAGTCCCCCCCTTGCTTGTTGATGTACCACATGACTGTGGTATTGTCTGTCCTGATCAGCAGAGTCCCAGGGTAGAGTAGGTCCTTGAAAGCCAGCAAGGCCTGCTGCACTGCCATCAGTTATTTTAAGTTTATGTGCAGATGAATCTGCCTATGCCCCTTCTGCCTTCCAGATGAGCTCCCCATGCAACATCTGAGGCATCTGTGGTAAGAGTCTGGCTGGCAGGCGGTGGGCGGAAAGGCAGACCCTTGTTCTGAGAACAGGCTGTCACCCACCACAGGAAATCTATTTGCAGACAGGGAATCAGGGGAAGAATCAAGTCTAAGTCCTGTGTGTGTTGACACCAAAGATTCTTGAGGTACCACTGGAAGTTTTCTCATATGCAGCCTTGCATATGGGATCATCAAAATACATGAAGCCATGAACCCCAGTGCCTGCAGGAATTGCCTTGCAGACAGCTGGGTCATGCTTGCCAAGTTCATGAAGTAAGCCAAAAGATCTTCTTGCTTCTGTTGAGGGAGGAATACCATCTGGGTGGCTGTATTCATACTCGCTTCCAGGAAAACAATCTCCCTTGTAGGAACCAACTTTGACTTCTTTTCATTAACAGTGTAACCTAAAGAGGTGAGTGTTCTTCACAAAATCCAAATCCTTTTCTAGTTGTTCTGGTAAGTTTGTCTGAATGACACAGTCGTCCAGGTAAGGATAAATTTAAATGTTTCTCTGCCTGCAAAAAGCAATGGCGGGAGCCAGGCACTTGGTAAAAACTCAGGGAGCAGTAGATAAGGCACTTGGTAAAAACTCAGGGAGCAGTAGATAAGCCAAAGGGCAAAGCTGAGAATTGAAAGTGTTGTTTCCCAGCCCTGAAGCGAAGGAACTGCCTACAACTTTCCCTTATTGGGATGTGCAGATAAGCCTCCTTTAGATCCAAAGTTACCAGCCATGAATCCTTGCCCAGCATTGGTAGTAACTGTTGAAGGGCGAGCATCTTGAATTTGGGAATCACCAGAAAAGTGTTTAGAATAGACAGATCCAGAATAGGGCGCCAGGTGTCCCCTTTCTTGGGTACCAGAAAAAGTCTTGAATAAAAACCTAGGCCTGCTTTATTTGCAGGAACTGGCTCTATAGCCCCCATAGTCAGTAAAGAAGAAATTTGAATTTCTACCTCTGCCCTGAGAGTTCTGGGTATGTCTGGGTACCCCTGTAAAACAGGGAAGGTGTGAAAGTAAAACTTGCAACCTTGGTTTACTATACTGAGCACCCATTTATATTCTGTGATGGTAGACCATACCACTGTGAACCTGGCTAACCTTTCCCCCAAAGGAAACCCAGGGCCCGCAGAGGTAGGCACAAGAAGGCTGGAGTCATTGAGAATGTTTGCTTTGGGGAGCTGGCTTAGAACTCCCCGATTTAGCAGAAGAATGCCATTGCTTAGCCCTTTGAGAGGCAGAAGGCTGCCATCTGGAAGATCTGAAACCCCTAGGCGTAGAGTGACCCTGCTTGCCAGGATCAGGGAAAGACCAATTCCTGGAAGGATAATGCCTACTAAACTCAGGAGGCTGAACCTGAAGGAAATCTTTTACAGCTTGCATATATTTTGCCTTATCCTCCAACTTCTTCATTACCTCCACAGCCTTATTACTAAAAAGATTGTTCTTGTGCAAAGGAACATCCAGCAATTTAGACTTAACAGGTTCAGAAAGAGGCTGCTCCCTGAGCCAAGCATGCCTTCTAATTACAGAACCAGTGGCTGCTGCACTGCAGGAAGCCTCCAAAGTGTCAAAACCACAATGAAGAGAATGCTTATTAACTAAAGTGGCAGAATTCATTAAGTTATCTTTGTTCTCCATCATGGAAGGAATATCTCCAAGTTTAGCCTTAATAGCCTCCAAAGTATGCTGCTGATACTTAAGCATGTGAAAAAAACAATTCATGGATCTAATGGCAAGAGTTGCAGAGGTATAGATTTTTTTACCCCACCTGTCTAAGGCCCTAGACGCCTTATCAGAAGGCACAGGGTTTTTTAGCAATAATAGCCTTAACACTCTTGGGGCCTTGAGAAATAATTTCTGGATCAGCAGTAGGGATTTTAAAAAAGGAATTGATGAGATTCAGGAACCCTATAATATCTATCCGATTTTCTGGGTGCAGGAGGAACAGAATTAGGATTTAAAGATTTTCCATGAAAACATCATCCTCAACTTCCAAAACTGGAGGTATAGCCAGAGGCTTATGCTGAAGCAAATCCAAAAATTCCGATTCTTTTCTTATATTGTGGAAAATCCTGACAGTCCCATTTAAAATGCTCCCCAAGGGTATTCAAAGTATCCCTAAAGGAAAAATCTTCTGGTGGGGAGGCAGAAGGGATAGAATCCTCAGCATCAGAATCCTCAAAGTCAGAAAAAAGTTGAGAATGTCCTTCACCTGCAGACATACTGTAAATCTCAGAATCTGAGACAGACAAAACATCAGGAGATAATTCCCTAGTCCTCTTTGAAAGGGGGGGGATGAGAGCCCCTAATCAGGGAAAGAAGATCACCAGCCATCTTTACCAACTGTGAGTAGGTTTGCGGCTGGAAGGTTTACTAGCAATCCAGAAGGACTCGGGAGGCCTAGCAACTGCAGACTTCTGAACTAAGGTAGTCAGTCTGGTTCTGATCTCATGTCGAAAAGAAGAGGCGTCAGAAGCCGGTGCCTGCAAAGCAGCTCCGGACCCATCTGAGGCGGCAACAGGCGGCGGGTCTGAAGATGAAATAGCCTGCGGCAAGGAGGACTCTGTAAAGGTCTTGGCAGAGGCTTGCGGCTGAAAATCTGCGGACTGCAGGGGCTGCGAAAGCGCCTCACTGACTACCACTGCGCTGCCGACCAATTTCATCGATGCGTCATCAGCAGATTTAACCCTAGATCAGACAAAAAGGTTCACACCACAAATAAATCACAAAAAATGCTGCTCCCAGTGTCAATAAAGGTTGCCCTCCATATTTCTCCTTTAGAACATATGTGCATCTAAACAGTTCCATACACAAAAAAATCGCGATCCAGTAGCTCACACCTTATTTTATTGACTTAAAAATTATATATATAAAACACGGATTCCTACTAAACATATCCCAAACACCATTTATACATTTCTTTATCCAACGCATTTCATTGTGATATGTTAGTGTCAAGTATGGTAGTTGTACTATATTTGGTTCAATATTACTATTGCCATTCTTAGTTCCAATGGTTTCCCTACTAGTCAATCACAGTAAATAAATGGTACCCCATCCATTTATTACTAGTTCCTTAATAGGATTAATTAACTCACCTGGGTACCCTCTTTCATTAAACATCTTGTGTAGATTCCCTATTTCTTCCAAAAAATCAACTTTGTCAGATGTCATTCTTGCTATTCTCATCATCTGTCCTTCACTATATTCTTAAGATAATATGGACAGTTGATTTTTACGGTGCCGAGGTGCCAGCCCGACGCCCAACCTTCAATAAAGGCACGCCCATTCACGCATGTCTTTCGAACGCCACTCAACCGCAGGGAGGATATGCAGACTCCACAGAGAAGGTGCTCCAGCCAAGAATTGAACGGGAGAGCAAGAGGTTCTCCCGTTCGATTCGACCGCAGGGAGGACATGCAGACTCCACACAGAAAATTTTTTTTTTTAAAAATTTTAATTTTTTTTTTTTTTTTTTTTTTAAATCTTTTAAATATTTAAAATTTAATAAAAAAAATTTTAAAAAAAATTTTAAAAAAAAAAAAAAAAAAAATTTCTTTTTTAAAAAAAAAAAAAATTATAAGATTTTAAAAAAAATTTTTTTTTTAAAATTTAATTTTTTAAAAAAAAAAATTTAAAAAATTTTTTTTTTTTTTTCAAAAAAAAAAAAACCCAAAAAAAAGGTAAAAATTTTTTTTAAAAAAAAAAAAAAATTTTTTTTTAAAAATTTCAAATTTTTCCCCCCCAAAAAATTAAAAATTTTTTTAAATTTTTTTTTTTTTTTAAAAAAAATTTTTAAAAAAAAAAAAATTTTTAAAATTTTTTTTTTTTTTTTGGAAATTTTTTAAAAAAAATTTTTTTAAAAAAAAAATTTTTAAAAATTAAAAAAAAAATTTTTTTAAAACCCCCAAAAACCAAACCCCCAAAAAATTTTTTTTTTAAAAAAAAAACCCCCCTTTAAAAAACCCAAATTTAAAATTTTAAAACCATCCCAAAAAATTTTTTTCAAAAAAATTTTTAAAAAAACCCCCCAAAATTTTTTTTAAAAATTTTTTTTTTTTTAAAAAAATTTAAACCCCAAAAAATAAAAAAAAAAATTTTTAAATAAAAATTTTAAAAATTAAAAAAAAAAAAATTTTTTTTTTAAAAAAAATTTTTAAAAAAAAAAATTTTAAATAAAAAAAATTTAAAATTTTTTTTAAAAATTTTTAAAAAAAACAAAAAAAAATTTTAAAAAAATTTTTTAAAAAATTTTTTTTTTTTTTAAAATTAAAAAAAAAAAAATTATTTTTTTAAAAAAACCCCAAAAAAAATTTTAAAAAAAAAATTTAAAAAAAAATATAAAAAATTAAAAAAAAAATTTTCCCCCCCCAAAAAA
>NC_056748.1:1097362188-1097462188 GCF_019279795.1 Protopterus annectens | reverse complement strand
AAAAATTTTTTTTTAAAAAAAAAAAATTTTTAAATTTGTTTAAAAAAAAAAAAAAATGTTTTTTTCCCGAAAAAAAATGGAAAAAAAATTTTTTTTAAAAAGGGGAAATGGGTTTAAAAAAACCCAAAAAAAAGGGGTTAAAAAAATTTTTCCCCCCCTTTTCCAAAAAGGGGTTTTCCCCAAAAAATTTTTTTTTTTTTTTCCCCTTTTTTTTTCCCCCCCAAAAAAAAGGGGTTTTTTGGGCCCCCTTTTTAACCCCGGGGGTTTTTTTAAAAAAAAAAAATTTTTTTTTAAAAAAAAATTTTTTTTGGGCCGGAAAAACCCACCTCCCCCCAAAAAAAAAACCCCTTTTTTCTTTTTGGGGGAAAAAAACCCCAAAAAAAAAGGGGAAAAAAAATTTTTCCCCAAAAAAAAAATTTTTTAAAAAACCTTTAAAATTTTTCCAAACTTTTTAAAAAAAAAAAATTTTTAAATGTTTTAAAATTTTAAAAAAAAAAAAAAATTTTTTGGGGTTTAAAAAATTTAAAAAATTTTTTTAAAATAAAAAAAAAAAAGACCATCACCCCAAAAAAATTTTAAAAAAAAAAAAAAAAAAATTTTTTAAATTTTTTTTTTTTTGGGGGGGGTTTTTTTTTAAAATTTTGGGGGGGGGTTTTTTTTTTTAAAAAAAATTAAAAAATTTAAAAAAAAAAAATTTTTTAAAATTTTTCCCAAAAATGAAAATTTTCAAAGGGGTTTTTTAAAAAAAAAAAAAAGGGAAAAACCCCGGGGAAAAAACCCCCTTTTTTTTTAAAAAAAAAATTTTTTAAAAAAAAAAAATTTTTTTTAAAAAATTTTAAAAAAGGGGTTTAAAAAAAAAAATTTTTGGGGGGAAAAATTTTTTTTTTGGGGGGTTTTTAAATTTAAAACCCCAAAAAAAAATCCCCCCCCCCCCAAAAAAAAAAAGGTTTAAAAAAAATTTAATTTAAAAATTTTTTTTTCCTTTCCCAAACCCCCTGGGGGAAAAAAAATTTTTTTTTGGGTTCCTTTTTTTTGGCCCGCCATTTAAAATATGCAGCAAAATTTAGTTTTTTTGCCCCCGATGTCTGCCCCAAAAGGGGGCAAAAAAAAAAACTGTAAAAATATAAATGCCTTAGAAACATAAAATTTAACCCTTTAACTAAAAACAAATACACCAAAAAGGGTTTTTAGTATAGTGAAGGAAAAAAAGAATGGGGGGGCGGGAACTGACTGCAACAGTGAAATCAAAAATTTTACAAAGGTTCCAACTGTACTATGTTCTTTGTGTTTCACTGTTGGTTCATTTTGGGGGCCAAAGCTATGGATACTGAACTAACAGCATTAGGGGCAGCTTTAAAGGGCCCCGCAGGACTGCAGTCCCTGCCCCTTTGAAAGAGGTAAATATAATGCTTTTAAATGTGAACAAAGCCCCAAATAGCAAACCAAAAATGTCTTTGTTTGGGACCCTGAGAAAAAATACAGTTTTGTACCTACCATAAATGTAGATGTCCAACAGGATAGCATCTGCAGTCCTTACAGATGGGTTGTCCTGTAGCCAGGCAGCCCTTCGGGCGGCGGGATTCCAAAGTCTGGGTCTGGCCCGGGTGGTGTCCCCTTCACCCGACGCCCTAGCTGCAGTTTTTTAAAAAAGGCACCAGCCAACGCCATTTTCCTCAGTGTTTCTTGCCCCAGATGCCAGTTGCCCTCTTGGATAGCTAAATTTTGGATAAATGCCAATGTTTCCAAAAAAGTAGAAGGCAAACACAAAAAAAAAGCATGTATGTACATATATACAAACAAATACACCATAACAGATCCCCCCCAGCTAGCTATTAGGGGGGGAAAAACCCCAGGGGTACCACAGAGGGGGAAGGGTGGGAATTGACTGCAGATGCTATCCTGTTCGGGCATCTACATTTATGGTAGGTACAAAACTGTACTATGTCCTTCAAGGATGCATCTGCAGTCCTTAAAAGGGTAGAATACCATAGCCAAACTAGGGGGGAGGAAGAAGAAATTATGGTGTAGTTAGGATCCCTTGCAAAACAGCAGTGGCAAACCCTGCTCGGGATCTAGAGTATAAAGGTAAGTTATAATGCTTGGCAAATGTATGCACGGAGGTCCAAGTAGCAGCCTCTAAAAATGTCCTTGGTAGCCACCCCCGAAGAAAGCTGTGGTAGTGGCTGTAGCCCTTGTAGAATGAGGCCTTATGTTCTGTGGAATTTGCTTTCCATGGTAGGAGTAACAGAATCTAATGCAATTTCCTATCCACTTGGAGATTGTCTGTTTGGGAAAATTTCTTTTCCTTCCCCTTTCCCGTTGCTACCAGAAGCTGGTCAGTTTTTCTATTGCCCTTGGTTCTGTCCAGGTAGTAGCGTAACTGTCTTTTCATCCAAGGTATGCAGCAGTCTTTCCCCGCTGTTCTGTGGATTGGGAAAGAAGGTAGGTAGGTGGATTGCCTGGTTTAAAGACACTCTGGATACCACCTTAGGCATAAATGTAGGATTAGTTCTCATGGACACTATCTTGATGGAAGATTAGGAAGGGTTGTACTGCCATTAAAGCCTGTAGTTCAAACCCTTCTTTGAAGTAATTGCCAGAGGAAAGCAGTTTTCCAGGATAGGTGTTGAAGATCTGCTGTTGCTGCTGGTTCGGGGGGGTTTTCAATTTTTCTAGCACAAAGTTCAAGTCCCATGCTGGTAATGGTGGTTTCCTAGGAGGTTTTAACAAATTTCCCCTCAGGAAAATGCCTGAGTAGAGGATGGAAAAAAGGGGGTCAAGCTGTATTCTGCAGAAATAGCTGATGCATGTATCTTGATGGAGGAATAGGACAGGCCTGTATGGAAAAGCTCTGCCAAATACTCCAGGATGTTGGCAATTCTATTTGACACATCTTTCCCCTTTTTAGTACTCCAAATGAAAACCTTTTCCATTTTCCTGCATAGTTCCTTCTTGTTGAAGGTCTGGGGCCCCAAGGATAATGTCTTTAACCCTTTGGGATAAATCTGGGTTAGTTGCTCTTATGTAATGTTCCAGGCAGTCAGTTGCAGAGTTTTTAGGTTTGGATGCAGGATGTTGTAGTTGTTCTGAGTTAACATCAAAAATCAGGGGGAGTGTCCACATTTTCCCCGAGACATGCTCCTCAGAATGGGTTTCCAATGTTGTCTTGGCCAATCTGGAGCTATCAGAATTATCCTTGGACGCCCCTTTTATTTTCAATACCTTGTGCATCAAAGGAAGAGGTGGAAATGCATATGCTGTCAGGCCTTTCCAACTGAAGGATAAAAGTCCACCTTCCAAGCAAGTGGGTGGTATGTCCTTGTGCAGAATTTCTTGAGCTGGTGATTGAGTGGGGATGCGAATAGGTCTATTTGTGGCATTCCCCATTTCTTTGTGATGGCCTTGAAGATGTCCGGGGGTAGCATCCATTTAGCATCCGAGGTAGTTCTGCTTAACATGTCTGCTAGGATGTTTTCTTTTCCCGGGACAAAAATTGCCTTTTAACTGAATGTTGTAACTCAGAGCCATATTCCATAGGTCCAGAGCCATTCGGGATAGAGGGTATGAATGAGTGCCTCCCTGTTTGTTGATGTACCACATGACTGTGGTGTTGTCTGCCCTTATCATCAACTGGCCTTCTTGGAGGAATGGTCTGAAATTCTGGATTGCTAGTTGTACTGCCAGCATTTCTTTTGATTTATGTGCAGGTGCAGCTGGGTCTGGAGTCCATAAGCCTTGTATGCACTTTTTCCAGCATGTGGGCCCCCAACCGAGGTCTGAGGCGTCCTTTTGATGGTTTGGCTTGGTTGAATGTTTTGGAAGGGCAAGCCTGGGTTTGACTGGCATGCCTGAGCCCACCATAGGAACTCTTGTTTCAGGCATGGGATTAGTGGTATTTGGTTTCTAAGCTGTGCCTGTGTTGAGACCATAAATTCTTTAGGTACCACTGTAGCTTTCTCATATGCAGTCTGCCATGGAGACCAGGATTATGCAGGATGCCATGAAGCCCAAGGCCTGCAGTACTTTCCTTGCTATTAGTTTGTTCTGCTTTGTTAATGCCAAGAAGTAGAGGAAGTTGTTCTTGTTTTTCTGCAGTTAGGAATGCCATTTTTTTACTGTGTCCAATTCTGCACCCAAGAATGTTCTTGTTTGGGATGGTATAAGTCTTGACTTTTTTAAATTGACTGTGTATCCCAGGGCTTGTAGTAAGCAAATGACTCTTTGTAGGTCTTGTGTCAGCTTGCTTTTTTTGTCCGCTTGTATCAGGCAGTCGTCCAGGTATGGATAAATTTGGATTCCTGAAGCCTGCAGTGAGGATTACTGATGCCAGGCATTTTGTGAAACTCTGGGCGCAGTAGATAAGCCAAAGGGCAATGCTGAGAATTGATAATGCTCTGATCCTGCAAGAAATCTGAGGTATCTTCTGCAATTTGGTCGATGGGGCGTGCAGGTATGCCTCCTTGAGATCTAGAGTTACCAGCCAAATCCTTGCCCAGCATGGGAAGAAGTTGCTGTAGGGTCAGCATTTTGAATTTTGGAACAATGATGAATGTGTTTAAAGCGGACAGGTCGGGAAAAGGTCTCCAACTTTTTCTTTTCTTGGTACCAGGAAGAGTCTGGAGTAAAAAACCCTTTTCCCTTTTTCTATGGTGGTACCCTTTCCACAGCTCTCATCTTTGCTAATTGAGCTATTTGTTTTAGAGCTTCTGTCTTTTTATTTTGGTAGGTTTGGCATTCCTCTTTTTCCCGGTAAAGTGTGGAAATGAAACCTGTAGCCTTGGTCTATAGTTTGCAAAATCCACTTGTTTTTGTGATATAGTGCCAGTTTTTGAAAATAAGGCTAACTTTCCGCCTAAGGGTGCTGCTATTTGTTCCCTGGTAGGCGGTGTCAGAGCCAAGTCACTGTGATTGTCCTGTTGCAGTGGTAGTGGTTGTGTCTTCCCCGTGGTTTTGCCTTGCCACTGGCGCCCCTGTAGGCACCTCCTCTGGATTGATTTCTGCCTCTTGAACGCCTATTCCTGCCTCTCTGAGTTTTAGAGGAGTCTGGAAAGGACCAATTTTTTGGGAAAGGGCCCGTTCCTGCTAAACCTTGGGGCTGAACCTGTAAGAAATCTTTAAATGTTTGTACAGATTTTGCCTTCTCTTCCATTTTCTTCAGTACCTGTTGGGGAGGAGAACCAAATAAACTGACCTTATCCATAGGAGCATCTTTTTTTTAACATGATCCGGGAAGACCTGTTCTTTCAACCATGCATGCCTTCTTATAACTGTGCCAGTCATGGCTGATCTAAATGAAGCCTCCAGTGCATCATAGCCACATTTTAAAGGGAAAGGTTACTAACCTGCTGAATGTTATTCACCATTTCTAAACATATTTCTTATCTAAAATCATCAGAGGACAGTTTCTTAGTTAACTGATCAAGCATAAACTCTTGGTATTGGATCATATGAAACTGACAGTTCAAAACTCTAGCTGAGAGAGTAGCAGAGGTGTATACTTTTTACCCCATCTCTAAGGACCTGGATTCCCCTTTTAGAAGGGAGAGGGTTTTTGCTGAGGTCGAAACTACTGCCTTAGGCCCCTGGGAGATAGTCTCAGGATCTGCAAAAAGGGGCCTTGTATAAATGGTGATGAGTGTCCGGGACCCTGTAGAACCTTTTTGGGCTTAGCAGGGGCTGGAGGTAAAGTATCAGGAGCAGTGCAAGCATCATTAAATGCATCATCCACAACAGGAAGAACTGGAGGTATAGCTAAGGGCCTATGGTTTGGGGTTAAAAAAGGGCCTAAGCCTTTTTTTTAATCTGAGAAATCTTGTCCCTGCCATTGGAATTGCCCCTCATGGCATGTAAGGTTTCCCCCAAAAGGGAAAAATTTCCCCTGGTGGAGGGGCAGAAGGAATGGGTTCTTCAGCATCGGAATCTTCAAAAAAAAAGGAGCCTCTGGATGGTCTGTATTTTTGATCATCAGAAGAATCATCTGAGGACACTGGCTAGGGGCTCTGCTCTAGGTCTCTTTTCTGGAGGTTTAGAGGCCCTGTCTGGGTGAGATTGGGATCCCCTTATTAAAGAGATGAGATCCTCTGCCAGAGTAAGCATTTGGGAACTGGAACTGGGCCTGTGAGGGGGGGGCTTAACAGGCACAGACTTTGAAATTTTGGCTGCTTTAGCCCTGGCAAAGGCCTTAAAAGACATGGCTGCAGGAGGCCTAGCAGCACCACGGGTGGGGTAGAAACATCCAAAGGGATGGTGTCCGATAATTTTGTGAAACCACAAATAGGAAAACTTCAGAGGCCGATTCAACTAGGGGAGAAGGGGGCCCCAGTAGTCAAGGTTGCTGAAGATTGAACCGTTTTCTCGGTTTCGGGCCCAAACCGAGACACTCCCTTTGCTTAACCGTGGTTTCCCCAAAACCCCGGGCCGCGAAAAATCGGTCCTTTTCCGTTTTTAAATTTGAGTAGTCGGAGGATCCGGCGGCATTTTGTACGCAAAATCTGAGCCGAAAAAATGTTCAGCAAAATCCGACCGACGCCTAAGCCCCTTTTGGTTGAAAGAAGCACAGGCTAAACAAGCTGCCCGTGGTCTGGGCCTAAACAAGGTAAGCAGTAAGAGTGGAAATCTTTATGAGGTATTTGTTTCCCACAAGTTAAACAGTTATTCACTTTTTCTGACATCGGCTGAGGCAAGAAAAGTCCCCAACGGGTACTTAGCTTTTAGAAGTCTTAAATATTTAGTAGTAATCTCTGGATCTGACCGACCGCACCGAACAGCTTCTGCTTCGGGGGCCCCAAAAAAACTGAGGAAAATGGCGGGGCTGATGCCTTTATACCCAAAAACTGCAGCTATGGCCCGGGGGAAGTGCGACACCAGCCGAGGCCAGACCCAGACTTTGGAATCCGGGCCCACCCCAAAGGGGTGCCTGACGACAGGACAACCCATTTGTAAGGACTGCAGATGCATCCTTGAAGGACATCTGTTAGAGGCAGCCCTGGTAGAATGGGATCTGATCCCCCCGGGGACAGGTCTACCATGGTGCAAATAGCAGAAACAAATGCAGTGGCTAATCCATTTATAAATAGTTCTTTGGGCCCTTTCCCCCTGATCCTACAGCAAATGCTACTGGTAGTTTAGACTTTTTTAGAGATTTTGTCCTGTTTAAGTGAACTTAAAAATGATAAAATTTGTGAATAAAATACTTTTGAAAGAAGGTACTTTGGTGCAAATATAAGAATCTATGGGGGAGAAGCTTTCAAAAATGACAAAAAGCAGCTTGCTGGTTGATATTAAACCCCAAAACTTTGGTCAACTCTTTCTGTTGAGACAGCAGATGGTGGAACCTACTTGCAATTATGATTAAGGAAAAAAAAGACTCTAGCTCAATTTAAACATTGCTTGGATGGCTGGGTTAGAAAGATTGGATATGATTACAGATACTTAGGTGACAAATTCTTTGAAGGCCTTTTGGGCTAGGAGTTTGGATTGCTAATATTGAAATCCCTACTCAAACAGTCAAATCTGTATACCCCTGCACTATGTCGCCAACACCCCAGAGCAAGTGAAATTAAAAAGTACAGCTGTGTACACTTACCATAAATGTAGATGTTAAGAGTGTATTCACTGTTGCAGTCATTACATTTGGGCAATCTGCTGGCAGGTTGCCCTCAGTCGGCCTGAATAACAAAGTCTTGGGTCCTGCGTAGGTTGCTGTCTCCTCTTCCATGACGTCCGGTCATTAGGGGTATAAAATATGCAGCAGACGCCATTTTATTCAGTTTTTCTTGCCCCAGATGTCAGGTGCCCCCCAAATGGGGAGCAAAAATATATAAATAAACTGTAAATATATAAATGCACTTTAGAAACATAAAATTTACCTTCAACTAAAAGCAAATACACCATAAAGGCTTTTGAGTATAGTGAAGGAAAGAAAAAAGTATAGAATGGGGTTGGCGGGTGGGTAACCCGGACTGCAACAGTGAATACACTCAAAAATCTACATTTATGGTAAGTATGCACAACTGTACTATGTTCTTTGTGTTTCACTGTTGCAGTCATTACATTTGGGTAGAATCCCAAAGCTATGGATGGGAGGCTGGAACTAAACAGCATTAGGAGCAGCTATAAGGCCCTGCAGGACTGCAGTGGCAAAGCCTGCCCTAGATTTAGAGAAGAGGTAAATGATAATGCTTTGTGAATGTATGAACAAAGCTCCAAGTAGCAGCTTCTAGAATGTCTTTGTTTGGGACCCCTCTGAGAAAAAAGTACAGTTTTGTACCTACCATAAATGTAGATGTCCGAACAGGATAGCATCTGCAGTCCTTACAAATGGGCTGTCCTGTCGTCAGGCAGCCCTTCGGTCGGCCGGATTCCAAAGTCTGGGTCTGGCCTCGGCTGGTGTCGCACTTCACCCGACGTCATAGCTGCAGTTCTTCGGGTATAAAGGCATCAGCCAACGCCATTTTCCTCAGTGTTTCTTGCCCCAGATGCCAGTTGCCCTCTTAGATAGCTAAATTTTTGGATAAATGCCAATGTTTCCAAAAAGTAGAAGGCAAACACAAAAATAAGCATGTATATACATATATACAAACAAATACACCATAAGAGATCCCCCCCAGCTAGCTATTAGGTGGGCAAATACCCTAGGAATACCACAGAGGGGAAGGAGGGTGGATCTTGACTGCAGATGCTATCCTGTTCGGACATCTACATTTATGGTAGGTACAAAACTGTACTATGTCCTTCAAGGATGCATCTGCAGTCCTTACAAATGGGTAGAATACCATAGCCAAACTAGGGGAGGAGGAAGAAGAAATTATGGTGTAGTTAGGATCCCTTGCAAAACAGCAGTGGCAAACCCTGCTCGGGATCTAGAGTATAAAGGTAAGTTGTAATGCTTGGCAAATGTATGCACGGAGGTCCAAGTAGCAGCCTCTATAATGTCCTTGGTAGCCACTTCTCGTAAGAAAGCTGTGGTAGTGGCTGTAGCCCTTGTAGAATGAGGCCTTATGTTCTGTGGAATTTGCTTTCCATGGTAGGAGTAACAGAATCTAATGCAATTTCCTATCCACTTGGAGATTGTCTGTTTGGAAATTGCTTTTCCTTCCCTTCCTGTTGCATATGCTACCAGAAGCTGGTCAGTTTTTCTATTGCCCTTGGTTCTGTCCAGGTAGTAGCGTAACTGTCTATGTACATCCAAGGTATGTAGCAGTCTTTCCCCCCTGTTCTGTGGATTGGGAAAGAAGGTAGGTAGGTGGATTGCCTGGTTGAAAGACACTCTGGATACCACCTTAGGCATAAATGTAGGATTAGTTCTCATGGACACTATCTTGATGGAAGATTAGGAAGGGTTGTACTGCCATTAAAGCCTGTAGTTCAAACCCTTCTTGCTGAGTAATTGCCAGCAGGAAAGCAGTTTTCCAGGATAGGTGTTGAAGATCTGCTGTTGCTGCTGGTTCAAAGGGGATTGTCAATTTTTCTAGCACAAAGTTCAAGTCCCATGCTGATAATGGTGGTTTCCTAGGAGGTTTTACATTCTTAATTCCTCTCAGAAACTGCCTGGAGTAGAGGATGCTAAAGACAGGGGATCAAGCTGTATTCTGCAGAAATAGCTGATGCATGTATCTTGATGGAGGAATAGGACAGGCCTGTATGGAAAAGCTCTGCCAAATACTCCAGGATGTTGGCAATGTCTACCTTTGACACATCTTTCCCCCTTTTAGTACTCCAAATGAGAAACCTTTTCCATTTTCCTGCATAGTTCCTTCTTGTTGAAGGTCTGCGGGCCTCAAGGATAATGTCTTTAACCCTTTGGGATAAATCTGGGTTAGTTGCTCTTATGTAATGTTCCAGGCAGTCAGTTGCAGAGTTTTCAGGTTTGGATGCAGGATGTTGTAGTCGCTCTGAGTTAACATCAAAGTAATCAGGGGTAGTGTCCACATTTTCCCCAGAGACATGCTCCTCAGTAATGGGTACCAATGTTGTCTTGGCCAATCTGGAGCTATCAGAATTATCCTTGGACGTTCCTCTTTGATTTTCAATAGTACCTTGTGCATCAAAGGAAGGGGTGGAAATGCATATGCTGTCAGGCCTTTCCAACTGAAGGATAGAAAGTCCACCTTCCAAGCAAGTGGGTGGTATGTCCTTGTGCAGAATTTCTTGAGCTGGTGATTGAGTGGGGATGCGAATAGGTCTATTTGTGGCAGTCCCCATTTCTTTGTGATGGCCTTGAAGATGTCCGGGTGTAGCATCCATTCGTGAGCATCCGAGGTAGTTCTGCTTAACATGTCTGCTAGGATGTTTTCTTTTCCCGGTACAAAAATTGCTTGTAACTGAATGTTGTAACTCAGAGCCATTATCCATAGGTCCAGAGCCATTCGGCATAGAGGGTATGAATGAGTGCCTCCCTGTTTGTTGATGTACCACATGACTGTGGTGTTGTCTGTCCTTATCATCAACTGGCCTTCTTGGAGGAATGGTCTGAAATTCTGGATTGCTAGTTTTACTGCCAGCATTTCTTTTGATTTATGTGCAGGTGCAGCTGATCTGGGGTCCATAAGCCTTGTATGCACTTGTCCAGCATGTGGGCCCCCAACCGAGGTCAGAGGCGCCCGCTGTGATGGTTTGGCTTGGTTGAATGCTGTGGAAGGGCAAGCCTGGTTTGACTGGCATGCCTGAGCCCACCATAGGAACTCTTGTTTCAGGCATGGGATTAGTGGTATTTGGTTTCTAAGCTGTGCCTGTGTTGAGACCATAAATTCTTTAGGTACCACTGTAGCTTTCTCATATGCAGTCTGGCATGGGGACCAGGATTATGCAGGATGCCATGAAGCCCAAGGCCTGCAGTACTTTCCTTGCTGTTAGTTTGTTCTGCTTTGTTAATGCCAAGAAGTAGAGAGGAAGTTGTTCTTGTTTTTCTGCAGTTAGGAATGCCATTTGTTGTACTGTGTCCAATTCTGCACCCAAGAAGGTTATTGTTTGGGATGGTATCAGTCTTGACTTTTTTATATTGACTGTGTATCCCAGGGCTTGTAGTAAGCAAATGACTCTTTGTAAGTCTTGTGTCAGCTTGTTTTTGTTGTCCGCTTGTATCAGGCAGTCGTCCAGGTATGGATAAATTTGGATTCCCTGAAGCCTGCAGTGAGTGATTACTGATGCCAGGCATTTTGTGAACACTCTGGGCGCAGTAGATAAGCCAAAGGGCAATGCTGAGAATTGATAATGCTCTGATCCTGCAAGAAATCTGAGGTATCTTCTGCAATTTGGTCGTATGGGGACGTGCAGGTATGCCTCCTTGAGATCTACAGTTACCACCCAGTACTCCTTGCCCAGCATGGGAAGAAGTTGCTGTAGGGTCAGCATTTTGAATTTTGGAACAATGATGAATGTGTTTAAAGCGGACAGGTCGAGAATAGGCCTCCAATTTTTCTCTTTTCTTGGTACCAGGAAGAGTCTGGAGTAAAATCCTTTGCCTTGTTCTATAGGTGGTACCCTTTCCACAGCTCTCATCTTTGCTAATTGAGCTATTTGTTTTAGAGCTTCTGTCTTTTGATTTGGTGGTAGGTTTGGCATTCCTCTTTTTCCTGGTAAAGTGTGGAAATGAAACCTGTAGCCTTGGTCTATAGTTTGCAAAATCCACTTGTCTCTTGTGATATAGTGCCAGTTTTTGAAAATAAGGCTAACTTTCCGCCTAAGGGTGCTGCTATTTGTTCCCTGGTAGGCGTGTGTCAGAGCCAAGTCACTGTGATTGTCCTGTTGCAGTGGTAGTGGTTGTGTCTGTGCCCCGTTGGTTGTTGCCTTGCCACTGGCGCCCCCTGTAGGCACCTCCTCTGGATTGATTTCTGCCTCTTGAACGCCTATTCCTGCCTCTCTGAGTTTTAGAGGAGTCTGAAAGGACCAATTTTTGGAAGGCCAGTTCCTGCTAAACCTTGAGGCTGAACCTGTAAGAAATCTTTCACTGTTTGCACAGATTTTGCCTTCTCTTCCATTTTCTTCAGTACCTGTTGGGCAGGAGAACCAAATAAACTGACCTTATCCATAGGAGCATCTAATAGCTTTGCTTTAACATGATCCGCAAGACCTGTTCTTTCAACCATGCATGCCTTCTTATAACTGTGCCAGTCATGGCTGATCTAAATGAAGCCTCCAGTGCATCATAGCCACATTTTAAGGAATGGTTACTAACCTGCTGAATGTTATTCACCATTTCTAGAACATATTTCTTATCTAAAGAATCATCAGAGGACAGTTTCTTAGTTAACTGATCAAGCATAAACTCTTGGTATTGGATCATATGAAACTGACAGTTCAATGCTCTAGCTGAGAGAGTAGCAGAGGTGTATACTTTTTTACCCCATCTCTCTAAGGACCTGGATTCTCTTTCAGAAGGGAGAGGGTTTTTCGCTGAGGTCGAAGCTACTGCCTTAGGCCCCTGGGAGATAGTCTCAGGATCTGCAAAAGGAGCCTTGTATAAATGGTGATGAGTGTCCGGGACCCTGTAGAACCTATCGGGCTTAGCAGGGGCTGGAGGTAAAGTATCAGGAGCAGTGCAAGCATCATTAAATGCATCATCCACAACAGGAAGAACTGGAGGTATAGCTAAGGGCCTATGTTGCGGTAAGTGTAAAAAGGTCCTAAGCCTTTTTTTTGAATCTGAGAAATCTTGTCCCTGCCATTGGAATTGCTCTCTCATGGCATGTAAAGTTTCCCCAAATGAAAATTCCTCTGGTGGAGGGGCAGAAGGAATCGATTCTTCAGCATCGGAATCTTCATAAGTAGAAAAAGGAGCCTCTGGATGGTCTGTATTGTCTGTATCATCAGAAGAGTCATCTGAGGACACTGGCTGAGGGGGCTCTGCTCTAGGTCTCTTTTCTGGAGGTTGAGAGGCCCTGTCTGGGTGAGATTGGGATCCCCTTATTAAAGAGATGAGATCCTCTGCCAGAGTAAGCATTTGGGAACTGGAACTGGGCCTGTGAGAGGGGGGCTTAACAGGCACAGACTTAGAAGTTTTGGCTGCTTTAGCCCTGGCAAAGGCCTTTATAGACATGGCTGCAGGAGGCCTAGCAGCACCACGTGCTGGGGTAGAAACATCCAAAGGGATGGTGTCCGATAATTCTTGTGAAACCACAGTAGTAGGTAAGACTTCAGAGGCCGATTCAACTAGGGTAGAAGGGGCCTCAGTAGTAGTCAAGGATTCGCTGAAGATTGAACTGCTTGCTCGGTTTCGCTGAAACAGAGACACTCGCGTTTGCTTAACCGTGGTTTCGGCCGAAACCGCGGACCGCGAAAGTGTCGGTCCTTTCTGCGTTTTAATTTGAGTAGTCGGGGATCCGACGCATTATGTACGCAAAATCTGAGCCGAAAAACTGTTCAGCAAACTCCGACCGGCCTAAGCGCTCGCGGTTGAAAGAAGCACAGGCTAAACAAGCTGCTACGCCGTGGTCTGGGCCTAAACAAGGTAAGCAGTAAGAGTGGAAATCTTTATGAGGTATTTGTTTCCCACAAGTTAAACAGTTATTCACTTTTTCTCACATCCGCTGAGGCAAGAAAGAGTCCCCAACGGGTACTTAGCTTTTAGAAGTCTTCGGTAGTATTCGGTAGTAGTAATCTCTGGATCTGACCGACCGGCACTTGCGAACAGCTTCTGCTTCGGGTGCCACGCGGCAAGAAAGACTGAGGAAAATGGCGTCGGCTGATGCCTTTATACCCGAAGAACTGCAGCTATGACGTCGGGTGAAGTGCGACACCAGCCGAGGCCAGACCCAGACTTTGGAATCCGGCCGACCGAAGGGCTGCCTGACGACAGGACAACCCATTTGTAAGGACTGCAGATGCATCCTTGAAGGACATCTGCTGAAGTAGAGGCAGCCCTGGTAGAATGGGATCTGATCCCCTTGGGCACAGGTCTACCATGGTGCAAATAGCAGAAACAAATGCAGTGGCTAATCCATTTATAAATAGTCTGCTTTGACACAGCCTTCCCCTCTGATCCTACAGCAAATGCTACTGGTAGTTGCTCAGACTTTCTTAGAGATTTTGTCCTGTTTAAGTAGAGTCTTAGCTGTCTGTGCACATCCACTGAATGCAGAATCCACTCCCCCTTGTTCTGAGGATTTGGGGAAAAAGTTGGCAGGTGAATACAGCCACACTGGATACCACCTTAGGCATAAAGGAAGGGTTGGTCCCGAGGGCCACCCTGTCCGGGTAAAATATAATGAAAGGCTCCACCGCCATGAGAGCCTGTAGTTCTGAAACCCTTCTAGTTGAAGTGACTGCCAAAAGAAAAGCTGTCTTCCAAGACAGAAATTTTATATCCGCAGTAGCTGCTGATTCAAAAGGAGGCAGGGTGAGTTTTTCCAGCACAAAACTGAGGTC
Organism: Protopterus annectens; assembly: GCF_019279795.1. Classification (NCBI taxonomy): domain Eukaryota; kingdom Metazoa; phylum Chordata; order Ceratodontiformes; family Protopteridae; genus Protopterus; species Protopterus annectens. Next base: position 1,097,447,824 of record NC_056748.1, on the reverse strand, counting down.
CCATGCAGGAGTTGGTGCTCTCCTAGGAGGCGGTGCTCTCCTAGGAGGCCTTAAATTTTTGGCCCCTCTGAGATACTGTTTTAGCAGTGGATGAGAAAAGAGGGGAGGCTCTGTGTTGTAATGAGCCAAGATGGCAGAGGCATGGATTTTTATTGAAGAAAAGTATACGCCCTTGTCAAGCATCTCAGTCAAATATTGTAAAATCTGAGGACTACTGGGCCTTGCTGTGTCTATTCCTTGTGATTTGGTTCCAAGCACAGAATCTTTTCCATTTATCAGCATAAGATTTTCTAGTACTCGGCCTTCTGGCTTCCAAAAGGACATCCATTACAGGTTTACTGAGAGATGTGGTTTGAATAATTAGTTCATTAGCCATGCTGCAAAATTCAGAGTTTGGAGTTGAGTGTGCAGAATTTGATAGTTCTGCTGAGACAGTAGATGAGGTGTTTGAGGCAAGTACCACGGAGGAAGGTGTGACATATTCCTTAGAAGGGGGAACCAGTGTTGGCAAGGCCAGTCTGGAGCAATTAGGATCATTTTTGGTTTTTCCTGTCTGACTTTTAGTAAGACCTTGGAGAGTAGAGGCAGAGGGGGAAAGGCATAGACTGATAGGTTTTTCCAGCTGTAGGCTAGAGCATCCACTTTCCATGCTTTTTCCAGCTGTAGGCTAGAGCATCCACTTTCCATGCTTTTTCCAGCTATAGGCTAGAGCATCCACTTTCCATGCTTTTTCCAGGTGAAGGCTAGAGCATCCACTTTCCATGCTTTTTTGTGATGAGTTCTTGTGCAGAATTTGTCCAACTGATAGTTTTGGGGAGAGGCAAACAGATCTATGTCTGGGCTTCCCCATTTCTGTGTTAACATGCTGAAGAATTGTGGATCCAATTTCCATTTGTGCGGGTTCATAAGATTTCTGCTTAGGTTGTCTGCCAGGGTATTTTGCTTTCCTGGCAGGAATTGAGCTTGAAGATGTATTTGGTAAGTCAAGGCTGTGTTCCACAAAGCCATGGCTAGTCTGCAAAGGGGGTAGGAATGGGTACCTCCCTGCTTGTTTATTTACTACATAACTGTGGTGCTGTCCACCTTTATCAGTAGTTGTCCTGGATGAAGTAAGTCCTTGAAGGCTGTCAGAGCATTCTGAACAGCTAGCATTTTTTTTCTGGTTGATGTGCAGATGCATTTAGTTTGGACTCCATTTGCCCTGAATGCATCTCCCTGCCAGGTGGTCCCCCCAAGCATAGTCTGATGCGTCTGTAGTTAGGGTCTGGGTGGCAGGGGGGTAGAATGAACGACAGTCCCTTCCTTTGGTGACATGTTTTTGCCCACCAAAGAAACTCCCGTTGTAAGCAGAGAATGAGAGGAATTATTGTTTCCAGGCTGTGACAATGTTGACACTATAAAACTTTTTAGGTACCACTGAAGTTTCCTCATATGCAGTCTTGCATATGGAATTAGTAGAATGCAGGATGCCATGAACCCCAAAGCCTGCAGAATTTGTCTTGCAGATAACTGGGTTTTTGTTGCCATTTGATTGAAGTATGTTGTCAGTTTTATTTGTCTGGCGTGAGGTAAGCCATCTGGGCAGTTGTATTCAAGCTTCACCTGGGTTTGCCCTGAGTGGCTCTGGTGGACACAGGAAAGGACCAATTTTTAGTAGGCCAGTGCCTACTGAACCTGGGTGGCTGCACTTGCAAGAAATCTTTTACAGCTTGCATAGATTTAGCTTTGTCTTCCATTTTCTTTAAAACCTTTTCTGCCTTATTACCAAACAGAGTATCATGCTGCAAAAGGGCATCCAACAATTTAGCTTTAACATGATCAGGCAGATTTTGCTCGTTGAGCCAGGCGTGCCTTCTTATCACAGATCCAGTAACGGCGGCCCTATAAGAGGCCTCCAAGGAATCAAAACCACATTGCAAAGTATACTTTCCAACCTGTTCTGCTGACTGCAATAAATCCTGTAACACTATTTTGCACACAATCAGAAAACAACATCATTTTCTGTTTCAGTAAGCCCATAACATGTTGTTGATATTTAAGCACATGAAACTGGCAGTTTAAAGCCCTGATTGCCAAGGTTGCAGACGTATAAACCTTCTTACCCCATCTGTCCAGTGCCCTGGAATCTCTATCAGAAGGGGTAAGATTTTTGGCTGTAGAAGCCTCAACACCCTTGGGACCGTGAGAAATAGTCTCAGGATCAGCAGCGGGATTTTTGAAAAGTAATTTGTGGGAGTCAGGAACCCTGTAATGTCTGTCTGGCTTGCTAGGGAGCCGGAGGCAGGGAATCAGGAGCCATGCTTGATTCCGAGAACACATCATCAACAATGTCTAAAACAAGAGGTATTGCCAAAGGCCTATGCTGAAGAAGGAAATCCCTAAGCCTCTTTTTTGATTCAGAGAAGTCCCGACTTACCCAGTGAAAATGTTCCCTTAAAGTATGCAAAGTCTCTCCAAAAGAGTAATCCTCAGGAGGAGACGCAGATGGGATGGATTCCTCTGCATCAGAATCCTCATAAGGTGGGATAAAAAATTCCTGATCAGAAGAGGAATCAGAAGAAATGGAAACCTGATCTGAAGATTCATAATCAGTGCCTTGCCTAGGCCTCTTAGCGGGGGTGGGAACCCCTGATCAAGGTAATTAAATCCTCAGCCATTTTGATCATTTGTTTTTTTAGGCATAGGGGCCTGAGCACGTGGCTCATGCGTCATTTTTTTTAGACACAGAAGTTGTTTTTGACCTAGTTTTTATTGATGGCGTCAGTTTAATATAAAAATGTTGAGGCCTGAAAACACCCTCAGAAGCCGGTTCCTGCTCAGCAGCTCCGGACCCATCCATGGGACAGACATCCGCGGGATCAATACTTTATGAATCTCGCAGCATACCGGACTCCGAATGGGTCTCGGTAGTGGCCTGCGACTCAAAAGTAGCGGGTATCGGGGGCTGCAAAAGCACCTCACTGAGTACCGGCCGACTGGCTTAGGAGAAGCTTCATAATCGGTTTTGGACCTCGACAGTCTGTCTCTGTCTTTTTCCTTGCGTTTTTTGTGAACTCCAGTAGTCGGATTGCTAACAGACGACATTTCCGGGTAGTTGAATCTTGAGCCAAAATATTTAGAAGCAAAAATATACCGACGCTTAATAGTGCATTGGTTAAATTTAGCACAAAACCGACAGCAAGGCACGTTGTGATCAGGGCCTAGGCAAGAAATACAGTACAAATGAAAATCCTTATGAGGTATTTGCTTCCCACAAGTATTGCAATTATTAATTTTTACTGACATCGGTAAGGAGCATGAAAAAGTTTCCCCAATGGGGTACTTATCTTTATTAAAAAGACTTTGGTTCTGAAACTCGAAAATGAAAATTTCAGGAATCGGCCGACCGGCACTTGCAAACTGCTTCTGCTTTGGCATCGCACGGCAAGAAAGACTGAATAAAATGGCGTTGGCTGCATGTTTTATACCCCTGATGACCTGACGTCATGGAAGAGGAGACAGCAACCGACGCAGGACCCAAAACTATTCAGGCCGACTGAGGGCAACCTGCCAGCAGATTACCCAAATGTAATCACTGCAACAGTGAAACACGAAGAACATCTACCAAACCGTTAAAAGAAATAACTCAGGAAATTGATGAGTGTCAGACACACTGAAAGTCAAATAATAAAATAAATCAAACAAAAAAGAATTAAGCGCTCATCAAGAGTAACGCTGGGGAGAAAAACAGCCACATGAAACACAGGAAGTATGGTGCAGTTGAAATTCAAGATTCAAGTACTAACCGCAGCTATATGTACAAGGGAAAGCAGCAGCTAACATTTAATTCATGCTGTATTAATGTGTGTGTGTGTGTGTGTGTGTGTGTGTGTGTGTGTGTGTGTGTGTGTGTGTGTGTGTGTGTGTGTGTGTACGCATGTGACATAGACATGCATTCCACAAATATATTTAGCGCAAAAAAATATAACTAAAAAACATAAACCTTTGCAGTATATTCAAAAATCTTTGCAGACGACAGCTTCTGATTACAGAGTGTGCTGCTTAATCTGATGCATTATGATCTGCAATTACACAGCAGAATTAAGATACTGCACTTTTCAATGACAAAAGTAAAAAGGGAAAGAATTCCACACATTTAAGAGTCAGTCAGGAATGAAGTTACTGAAAGAAGGGACAATGAGAAGCTAGCTACAACAAAAGTCATTGGTTGTTGTTATTGTGCCTTTCGGCTTTTCTCGGTTAGGGGTCGCCACAGCAGAACTCCGGTCTGCTAATGATTGGCAGTGCATTTTTTTACGTGCCAAGTTGCCAGCCCTGACGCACAACCTTTACAAAAGGTATGCTCATTCACACACGTCTCCACACAGAAGACGCTTTAGCTGAGAATAGAACAGGACAACGTCTTACTACGAGGCGACAACGCTACCGCAGCACCACCACCGCAGTTAACAAAAGTCATTGGTAATACAAGAAATCATTTTTTTTCTTTGTGGAGAAAAACAAGTTGTGTCCAGCACTGACAAGATTACTCTGATGAGCTGAAAGGAATAATGCAGGAGACTCACCCAGGTGCAGTAAGTAACCAGTGAGAGAGAGTGAAGTGCAGCAGCCAGAAACATCAATACATACACAGAAAGGGCCAAACAACTTGTGGTGGCTGTAATGTGCAACAACAAACCACAAACAGGAGATGAACGGTTACCCAACACCTGGCTGTTCTTTGAGTTGAGGGAGTAAAGACTTGCCCTAATTCAAAGGGGCATGCACTACACATGAATTGTTATTTCATGTACCCTGAAATAATTAAAAGAAAAACTTGGAGTGACAGTGAGACAAGTGCACTTGCATCTGTTTTCTCAACCCTAGAAATATCTGACATTTTCTCACATCAAAGAGCAGCTACCAATTCAAGAGAATAGATTTAAGATATATTGACATCAGTGAGAATCCAGCATGTAAGCATGTGCCCAAGACATGTGCATTCAAATGGACAGTTGGAGACAACTATCCAAATAGTGACTATCCCAATCAAAAAAAAAAAAAAAGATGAGTTAATAACCTTGCAGTTTTGGAAAAAAAAAAGAATACTTAACTACAGAATCAAAATGTTTTAGCAGCTCAATTACTAAGACAAATAATAAACACTAATTAGTAGTAACTTCTATTTTACAACGACCAGAGAATCAACCGAGGGTAAAGTACATGCCAGAAAAAAAAGTAACTAAAGCAGAAACCTTACTATAACATGCATTACACTAGATTCCCGGAAACGATTTGCAGACAGACACATAATCCTACATCTTGCCAAGGTTCAAGGATGGCCTAATATATACTCTAACTTGTCAAGCAGCTGAACAAATATCTTATATGTCATTGAAGGAGGAGACAGTTATTTGTGCAGAAGAAACCAAAGACATCTCCAAGAATGTCCAAGTCAGAGAGCTGGATACAAGCTGAAAAAGGCACAGATGCACAAAAATGTACTACAGCCAACTGAGAATGTGGCCTGACATGAAAACTTCTGCTGTCGCTTCACTGTATTCACAGCAACCAGAAACCAAAAATATCTCAAGAGGAATGCAAGATTAACAGACACATGAGAGAGAGAGAGACAAGAGAGCAATTCTATTGAACACTAGATATGGAAAACATTGAAGAAACAACTAAACTTAGGACAAACTTAACATGTAATCAGGATATCAAAGACTGAGGAGTTAAATCCACTGAAATGTTTACAGAATGTGAAAAAAGATCCGATTTTATATTAAAAAAAAGTGGCATGCTTACAGTATAGTATAGTTAAAGACAAATTAAAATAATCGCTGTACAGTAAAGGCCAAGTAAATATTTATGAAAAAAGTAAAGGTAATATCTAGAAAAAGAGGGGTTTCTACAGTGGGTATACACCTTTAAATATTAGCTCACATACAGGAAATGTATATCATGTGCTACACCTCCTTTGTAAAGGCTGGTCACACTTCCAAATACTAAGACTGTTTTCTCACAACTGACTGCTCTGAGTCACATTATAAACAGAACAGTGAAAAGCAGAACAGGACAGACTAGGCAGATTCACTACAGCAAAAAATAGTTTCCAGCTCATTCAACAGGATCAAGAGGCATTTCTTACCAGGCTTGGTCTGTCCTGGGTCTGCCCCATGGCCTCCTCCCACTAGGACTATATTAGTCTCTTCTGGAGGACTGTACCATCCCAAAGCTTGACAAATCTTTTATGTGCAATTTCTAGGTGGTCTAAAAGTCTATAGTATCGGACTTATTTTCCACAAAACTAAAAATGTTACATTTTTATATATACATGAGACTGACACATACACACAAACAAACAACATCTAACTCCTAATGCACATTTAATGCATCAAAATGTATGTTTCTATGTAAATGTTTAAACACCACACACTAACAGGAAGCAAAACATACATTTCCAAGTTCACAATACAGTGTACAAACTTTACAAATCTGGGAATACAAACTGAAAAAAAGAGACCAAAACCCAGCATGTAAGCATTTACATGCTGCTGAAAATTATTTATCCATTTGCCTTTGTTTGCTGGGATGGTCTTTTTGGACAAAAACCCACTTTAGGGAGGTGGAGGGAGACAAGCTCTAATGTACAATAAATCTGACTGCTACACAAGGCATTTCCGAACAAGTAGGTGACTGCTACACAAGACATTTCCAAACAAGTAGGGGACTGCTACACAAGACATTTCCAAACAAGTAGGGGACTGCTACACAAGACATTTCCGAATGAGTAGGGGACTGCTACACAAGGCATTTAGAAGGAAAAGGTGACTGCTACACAAGGCATTTCGAAGGAGAATGTGACTGCTGCACGACATTTCTGAAGGAGTAGGGAACTTCTACACAAGACATTTCTGAAGGAGTAGGGGACTGCTACACAAGGCATTTCCGCATGAGTAGGTGACTGCTACAAAAGGCATTTCCGAACAGTTAGGTGACTGCTACAAAAGGCATTTCCGAACAGTTAGGTGACTGCTACACAAGGCATTTCCAAATGAGTAGGTGACTGCTACACAAGATTTTGAAGGAGAAGGTGACTGCTAACACAAGACATTTCCTTTACAGAAGTTTTGATTACATCACAGCCAGAAGCAGTCAATGACACACACCATTGTGAATGGGAAGAACATCTTTCACTTGGGCAAGACATACAAGCATATTTTAGGCCAAATTAGAAAGGGATGTAAATGCACATTGATAATGGTAGGTGCTCAGTTAAAAACTGAATCAAGAAACTGCCTTTAAATCCAACATCAAGTTAAGCAATTAAAAAAACTGCTAACAATATACTTATAAATACAAGATGCACAAAACTTCTCATCTTAAGGCATGAAACTCGCTATATAAAAACATGCACTCGACTGGACACCCCAATCTGCATGCCATTCTAAATCGAGCATATACCAACACAAAAAGACCAGCTGATGCATTACTTCTGAGTGGCCAGACTCGACCTTTCACAATGTACTTCACAGAATAAATTATCAGGAAAAAACAAGAACATTTGGGAAACCTATGAACAGTTGACTGGTATGATTATAGTCAGTGCAAGAACCATACCTGTCCACTGTTCAGAGAATTCAAGAACATTCCTGACTGTTCTCATATTTCTGTCTTGTCCCTCAAAAAAAATTTTAAATCACTGAGGATTTCTCTTAAGGCAATAATGCTAACCAAACAATCTTAAACACAAGAGATTGTAGAGCTTTGTATCACACCAAGGTTTTCTTCCACCTCCTGCACTGATGTACTACGCAAGCATTTGGACCGGACGTACATGTCACACACATGCACATGACTTCGGAGTGCAGAAGGTGGAAGAAAATACAGTTGTGCACGCTTACCATAAATGTAGATGTTCGAGTGTATTCACTGCTGCAGTCTTCACCTGTGGGTTATCCCTGCTGTGGTAGCCCCAAGGCAGCCAATGTCATTACATCAATTGTTCTTGCCCTAACCCATCAGAAGCACAAGGAAATAAGGAAAAGTGGTCCTGGTGGCTAAAAGCCACCGTGGGAAGCTTATGTCCCCCTAGGGGAAGATGGCATATGGGGGGGGGTGGAGGGAGGGAAACCAGGACTGCAATAGTGAATACACTCAACCATCTACATTTATGGTAAGCGTACACAACTATGTTATTTGAGTTTCACTGTTGCAGTCATCGCCTGTGGGAGGATTCCCAAAGCTGAGGAGAGGGCTGGAAGGATAGGTCAGAGTCCCAGGCATGGGTCAGCAGGCCCTGCAGAACTGCAGAGGCAAACCCTGCCCTAGACTTAGAAAAAAGAGGTAGGTGGTAATGCTTTATAAAGGTATGGACAGATGTCCAGGTGCCAGCTTCCAAGATGTCCATGGTGTGGACTTCTCTGAGGAAGCCTGTGGAAGTGGAGGCTGCCCTAGTGGAATGGGTACGGATGGACTTGGGGGGGGGGGGTCCCATGTAGTCTGTAGCAGAAATGGAAACAGTGTGATATCCATTTGGAAATGGTTTGTTTGGAAATGGGCTTCCCCTCTGCACCAGGAGCAAAGCTGACAAGCAGTTGGTCTCTTTTTCTGAATGGTTTAGTAGGGTCCAGATAGTATCAGAGTTGTCTATGCATGTCTAGCAAGTGTAGAACTCTTTCCCCCTTGTTTTGAGGGTTGGGAAAGAAGGTGGGTAGGTGAATGGCCTGGTTTAGGGTCACATCAGATACCACCTTGGGTGTAAAGGAGAGGTTAGTCCTCAGGGAGACCCGGTCTGTATGGAAAATGATGAAGGGCTCAACAGCCATGAGAGCCTGAAGTTCTGATACCCTTCTGGCTGAGGTAATAGCTTGTAGGAAGGCAGCCTTCCAGGAGAGGAATTTCTATTCTGTAGAAGCAGCAGGTTCGAAAGGAGGCAAGGTTAGTTTTTCTAGAACATAATTCAGGTCCCAGGGTGGCATGAGAGACCTTCTGGGAGGTCTGATATTAGAAGCCTCTCTGAGAAATTGCTTAATCAAAGGATGAGAGAAGAGGGGTGGGTCTGAATCGTAATGGGTAGAAATGGCTGAGGCATGGATTTTAATAGAGGAGAAAGAGAGGCCACTGTTGAGCAACTCGGCTAGGTAATCCAAGGTAAGAAGGATGGAAGGATGGGAGGTACTGGCCCCTTTGGACTGGTTCCAGGGGCAGAATCTTTTCCATTTCCCTGCGTATGATTTTCTGGTGCTGGGCCTTCTGGCCTCTGTGATGATCTAGGACCTGTTTGCTTAACAGGGACTCCTTGCTACCCTTTAAGGTATAAGGCATGCTTAAAGGCTGAGAGTCTAAGTCTGGGTGCAGTATCTTTCCCCTCACCTGGGTCAAGAGGTCTGAGAATAAGGGAAGCTGCTTGGGAGGCTGTAAGGTCAGGCTGCGAAGTAAGGGGTACCAATGCTGTCTGGGCCAATCTGGAGCAATGAGGATGGCCTTTGGTCTCTCCTCCCTTATTTTGATCAGTACCTTGGGAATAAGGAATAGGAGGGAATGCATACACAAAGAGGGAGTTCCAGGGGAAGGTCAAGGCATCCACCTTCCATGCTAGGAGGTGATATCCCCTGGTACAGAACTTTTGCAGATGGTGGTTGAGGTGTGAGGCAAAGAGATCCACTTCCAGAGTCCCCCACTCCCGAGTGATTTGCAGAAAGATTTCCCTGTGGAGCTGCCATTCGTGGAGGTCCAGTAAGTTTCTGCTTAGGTGGTCTGCTAGGGTGTTGTTGACCCCTGGTAGGTATTGGGCAATTGGGTGTAGACCCAGGAAGGTGGCTGTAAGCCAGAGGCTCATGGCTAACCTGCACAGGGGGTAAAACTGGGTCCCCTGTTTGTTGATATACCACATTACTGTGGTGTTGTCTGTTTTTATAAGGAGAACCCCTGGCCTGACATGGGGTTTGAAGGATGTCAGAGCCTTTTGTACTGCCATCATTTCTTTGTGAATGATGTGCAAGTGAAGTTGCTGGGCATCCCAAAGACCTTGGGTGCATCTGCCTGCTAGATGAGCGCCCCAAGCAATTTCTGAGGCATTGCTGGTGGTGGTCTGTCTGAAAGGTCAGAGGATGAAGGGAAGACTCTTGGTTCCTGGCACAGGCCTCTGCCCATCAGAGAAAATCGGCCCTTATACATGGGATCCGAGCGAGAGAGGTCTCTAGGGACTGAGAGTGCTGGCACCAAAGGTTCTATAAGTATCACTGATGTTTTCAATTGAAGCCTGGCCAGAGGAATGAGAAGGATGCAAGATGTCATGTACCCCAGGGCTTGCAGGAACTTCCTCACTGTGAGGTGACTTCTGGAAGCCAGCTGGGTAACGTAGAGAGGCAGGAAGCTCTGGTTTTCTGGGGATACGAAGGCCATTTGGGATGCTGTGTCTAGTACAGCTCCAAAGAAAATGATCTTCCTGGTGGGGTTTTGTTTTGATTTCTTCTCACTGATGATGAAACTTAGGGAGGTTAGGAGAGATTTGACAAAGAGAAGATCCTGGCGCAGCTTTTCTTTGCACTCTGCCTGAATGAGGCAGTCATCCAGGTAAGGGAAAAATCTGTATACTTCTCTGTCTGCAGAATGATATGGCCAGGGCCAAGTATTTGGTCAATGTTCTGGGAGCAGTAGATAAGCCAAAGGGCAGCACAGAGAACTGAAAGTGTTGTGAGCCTGCTCTGAAGCACAGGAATTTTCTGCATGATTCCCTGATGGTGATGTGGAGGTAGGAATCTTTTAGGTCTAGGGTCACTAGCCAGGCATTTTTTGCAAGCATAGGCCAGCAGCTGCTGCAAAGTTAGCATTTTGAATATGGGGACCACCAGAGAGGTGTTCACAATGGATAGATCCAGGATGGGGCACCAAGTGCCCTCTTTTCTAGGAACAAGGAATAGTCTGGAATAAAACCCTTTGCTAGTTTGATCTGAGGGGACAGGTTCTACGGCTACCTGTGATATGACAGTCGGGTCCTGTTTCAATGCCTCTGCCCACTGGTTTGGAGGAAAGTCTGGGTACCCTCTTGGAACCGGGAGTTCGCTGAAAGAGAATTTTTTTATCCCGAGAAATGATCTTTAAGACCCATTGGTCCTTTGTTACAGAAAGCCAATTGTCATTGAAGAGGGAGAGCCTTCCTCCTAGTTTTTGGTGAGTGAAGGGAGGGCAGGGTCATTGTGAGCATTTGCCATAAAAGGTTGGCTTAGAACTCCCTGCCTTAGAGATTGAAGTGGTCCATTGTTTGCTTCTCTGCTGGCCCTGGGATAGGGGCCTGGAGGGTCTGCCCTTGTGGGGCTTACCTTGGCCCTGTCTGCTAGGTAAAGGGAAGGCCCAGTGCTTAGAGGGAAAATTCCTGCTGACTCTGGGAGGTTGAACTTGAAAGAAATCTTTTACGGTTTGCATAGATTTTGATTTGTTTTCCATCTTTTTAAAGCACCTCTTCTGCTTTTCCCCCAAACAAACGCTTCTTATCTAGGGGTGCATCAATAAGTTTACACTTGACATGATCACGGAGAGGTTGTTCCTTTAGCCAAGCATGTCTCCTAATAACCGATCCTGTCACTGCTGCCCTGCTAGAGGCTTCTAGGGTGTCGTATCCACATTGTAACGAGTGTTTTGCCACTTGACAAGCTGAGTGCAGTAAATCTGCTAACTGAACTGGCACAGTCAGGAAAGGTAGCAATCTTCTGTTTTAATAGTTCCACAGTGCGTTGTTGATATTTTAACATATGGAACTGACAACTGAGTCATTGGCTACCCAAGGTTGCAGAGGTGTATATTTTTTACCCCATCTGTCCAGAGCTCTGGAGTTCTTGTCAGAAGAAGAGGATTCTTGGCAGAACTAGTCCCTGTGTAATGACCTCCGGGTCTGCAGCAGGATTTCTGTACAGGTATTTGTGAGAATCCGGTACACTGTAGTACCTTGTCAGCTTTACTGGGAGCAGGAGGGAGGGTGTCAGGGGGCGAAGCTGGACTGATGGAAAATCATCAACCACATAGGGGGATGGCCAGGGGGTCTATGTTGGGGCAAGTCCAGAAACACTCAAGTATTTTCTTAGACTGTGGGAAGTCCTGAAATTCCCACTGGAAATGTTCCCTGAGGGAGTGAAGTGTTGCCCCAAAGGAAAGGTCCTCTGGAGGGGATAGAGAAGGGATGGATTCCTCTCCATCTGAATCCTCATAAGCAGCTAAGGGACGCTGTTCCTCTTCAAAAACTGAATAATCAGATCCCCCAAAATCCTGTTTTGTCATAATTTCTGGAGAAGGGTGCCTTTTCCTTTTAGAAGAGGTGGCCTGGCTACCCCATTTGAGGGAGATGAGATCCTCCGCCATTTTAAGCATTTGTGCTTGGGGTGGTGGAGCAGTAGCAAGATGATGGCTAGAAGCAGATTTCCTAGGAGTGGCCTGGCTTCTAGGCCTAAGAGAACCTGTTGGTCTGAGAGAAATGGTAGTCGGATGTGAAGACGTCAGTTTTTGTCTGGAATCGGTAGTGCGAAAGGCCTCCTCGGAAGCCGGTGCCTGGGATGTGGCTCCAGACCCAACCGAGGCAGAGCCGGACAAAGGCTCGAAAGACGCAGAAGATTTCTGTGGCATACCGGACTCCGAAAGGGTCTTGGTACAGGCCTGTGTAGATATCGAATTGGGCATCACGGGCTGTGAAAGCATCTCACTGAATTCCAGAGAACTGGCGACCTTGCTTAGTGGTAGTGTTGTCGGAAGCCTTGGCCTTGTGTGGTCTGTCTCTATCCTTATCTCTACATTTTTTTGAGAATGTCCACAGATTGTTGGCTGACGAACGCCATATCAGAACGCGAAGATGGAGCACGAAAATAACTCTACAAAAAGAGCTGCATGGGAAATGTTTCTCGCATTAAAAGGTCAAAGAACCGGCAATGGGGAGAGTCATGGTCTGGGCCTAAACAAGTGACGCAGTAAGAATGGAAATCTCAGTGTGGGATCTGCTTTCCACAGGCAAGACAATTGTTAACTTTTTCAGACATTGGTTAGTGCAAGAAAAAAGGATCCCCAACGGGGTACTTTGCTTTAGACATTTTTTGCTGAAATTCAACTTCTGGTAGTGACCAACCACCACTCGTGTGAACTGCTTCTGCTATGGACTCTACAACAAGAAAGACTGATGCAATGACGTCGGCTGCCTTGCTTTATAGCACTGAAGACCTCACGTCAGACTACAGGTGATGGCAGCCGATGCACAAAAACATTGACTCTGGTATTCGGGCCGGCCGAGGGCTACCATAGCAGGGATAACCCAAAGCTGATGACTGCAACAGTGAAACGTGATCATCATCACTAAAGTCCCATTATACAATCTCAATATTTAAAAAAGGAAGCAATTTCTTTCTTCAACATGACCCCTATGATTACACCACACCAACTGTTGATAAATCCTGTGATATCAAACACCGATTAGTGGGCTACCGCTAAACCATTGCATAGAGTTAATGAATGATGCAGATGTGAGAACTGCATACATAACCTGAAGCTTTAAACAATGCTTCTTTTTGTGCTGAGCACTTATTATAAGGCGCACCGACAAGTGTACCTCTTGCCTATCTCACCGGTGTGTGTGTGTGTACACACACTACATACATACAGCTCTGTTCTCAATTAACGATCTTCCATCTACCTACCACACAGCCTTATTTCTTCCCTCATTTACTGACTGGAATCGCTGTATCACGTTTTCCAGAAGCAGTGCTAGAAATAATGGCAACGATTTGAAATGTCACAGACTGACTGTCCGAGGCACGGTGATCTATGAGCTCGTATATACAAGTTCTGGGGTTGTAGCGGGACTTGCACCAAGTTTAAAGGAGAAGAGCGCTCTAGGAGAGTCACTCTTTTCCTGGGTTTTCTGTGTGCAACATTTCAGTAAGAAGCTGACACGAACAGAACACTTATGGCATAACATGCTGGCTCAGAAAATCTCCAACTGCATTTTTCTGGCTAAAATGACTGACCATCTTTTCTGACGTACATCACATGATACAACAGGGAAAATTAACAAATAATACGCTTGTATTCTCAGCTGACAGGCTTTAAAGTTAGCACAATTTTCTAGTAACTACATATTAAAAAGAACTGAAACCTCTGCACTAAATGAGACAGTAAGAGTGAACGGCTTAAAGCCCCTTAAGGCAAACAGTAACTTTCTTTTCCATAGAACACAGCATGGACACTATGCAGGTGCAGCCTTACCATAACAGAAAAAATAAAAATCCAGAGAAAGAATTCTATTTCATAATCAGGTTAGCTTTAATGACTTTGTGTTAGCTGAATGGACACAAAGTACAGTTGTGTACTCTTACCATAAATGTAGATGTTCGAGTGTATTCACTGTTGCAGTCGTCACACTTGGGTTATCCTGCCAGGGGTAGCCCTCAGTCGGCCTGAATAACAGAGGCTTAGTATTTCTGCATCGGTTGCTGTCACTCCAGGAGTGACGACAGATTGTCAGTGGAATAAAAACAGGCAGCCAACAACATTATATCTGTTTTTCTTGCCCCAAATGTCAGGAGCCCCCAAATAGGGAGCTAAGTCATGGTGAAATAACACCACCAGTAGAAAGTAAATACCAATAGCCTTATAAAGAGTGAGGAAGAGACAGAGAGAAACAAGGGGGCTGGAGGGTGGGAAAAGTACAGTTGTGTACACTTACCATAAATGTAGACGTTCGAGTGGATTCACTGTTGCAGTCATCACATCTGCTTGCAGTAGCCCTCAGTCGGTCTGATTATCAAAGTACTGGGTCCGGCATTGGTTGCTGTCTCATCTTCCATGACGTCAGATAGTCAGGGGTATAAAGCATGCAGCCGACGCCATTACATCAGTTTTTCTTGGCCTAGATGTCATACATACATATATATATATATATATATATATATATATATATATATATATATATATATATATACATATATATATATATATATATATATATATATATATATATATATATATATATATATATATAGTTTGGTACTAGGCTATCTGCCCTGGGGCATTTATAAGCCTAGCCATAGCGATGTGGCTTTCGCCACCCCATGTAATGGTACAAAAGTGTACAGAATAGATTTAGAATACTGTGCCTCTGTCTAGTAGTTACACAGTGAAGACCCCCTTACATAATAGAATTAGTTTACTGTGCCTCTGTCTAGTAGTGACACCGAGATGACCCCTGGCGTAAACCTACGATCTCCCATCCACTCGTCAAGATTTCTCTTTAAGAGAGTCAGTGAGGGGCTCTGCCTAACATGAACTGGGATTCTGTTCCAGACTATGGGAAGCCTCTGAGTTATGAATCTGTCCCTCCAGCATGTCCTATTCATATTTGTGCTGAGGTTCAAATCTTTAGCTCTCGTGGTCCTGATGGATTTGGATTTTTTGAGGTGGAGCATGTCCATCATCAATTCCTGATTAGACATGGCCTTGTACGTCAGGCACAGATCACCTCTGAGTAGGCGGTATGCTACTGAATAGAGTTGGAGTTTCTTTAGTCTGGCAGCATACGACATACGTTGGAGACCCTTGATCCTCTTGGTGAGGTACTTTTGGGGTCTCTCTAGCTGTTGCAAGTGCCGGGTGAGGTACATACCAAATTGCGCATTGTACTCAATCATGGGCCTGATGAGGGAGGAGTACAGGGGCACAATGACCTCCTTTGATCTGGATGTGAATCCCTTCATGATAAGGTGGGCAAGGTAGAAAGTCTTTCTAACCACTTTGGCAACATGGGTGTCAAATGAGAGGTCACTATCGACTTGGGTCCCCAGGTCTCGGATTACTTTTTCCGTACTCAGTGGGTTACCGCCTATGTGATAATTTGTGGGCACTTTGTTTTTCCCAAAGGGGATGACTATACATTTTTTGGCATTTAGTTTAAGGCCATGACTCCGGCACCAGTTGTCCATTTCAGTGAGGCCTTTCTGTAGGATGTATGTGTCAGCTGGTGTATCTACTATGGCGCCTAGTTTGCAGTCATCTGCGAACTTGGTCAGCCACAACCCTCCCATGTTTGCTTTCACATCTGAGAAATAAATGCCGAACAAGAGGGGTCCCAGGACAGAGCCCTGTGGGACACCACTTGTCACTGGCTTTGAGTCTGACATGGCTCCAGCGATTTTGACTTTATGGGTTCTATCCTTTAGCCAGTTTGCCACCCATCTTGTGACATATGGATTTACATTTAAGCTGTTGAGCTTGTCTATGATGCCAGAGTGGGGTATTGTGCCGAAAGCTTTAGCCAAGTCCAGGTAGGCTGTATGGACTGCTTTGCCCTCGTCAATGGCTCTAGTGACTGTTTCGAAAAAGTCAACCAGGTTTAAAGGCAGGATCTGCCTTTTACAAAGCCAAACTGGGTGGGATCAAGTGTCTGTAAGTCCCCAATGTCTCTGTTTATTAGTTCCATAATGATTCTTTCCATAGCTTTGCAGACCAGGCTGGTTAAGCTTATGGGGCAGTAGTTACCAGGGTCAGTAGAGGTGCCTCCTTTGTGGAGTGGGACTACTGTTGCTGTACACCAGTTTTCAGGTACATATCCTGTAGTAAGGCTAAGGTTAAATAGCATTTTTATGTGCGGGTTTAGCTCCTCTTGGAGTTCACGTACGCAACCCGGGATACTGTCAGGTCCCATTGATGCTGTGTTTTTAGCTTTGCTGAGGGCGGTTCTCACCTGGACATCTGAGATGACAGGGAGGTTACATTCAGCTGGGATAAGTATTTCTTCTTTTGGGGGTGAGGGAGGGGAGAAATTTGCACTGAACCTGTCTGCCAGAATGTTGGCAATATCTGTGGGTTCAGTGTATTTTTGTCATTGTGAACTAACTCTGAAAATACCTGAGGGTTTCCTCCCAGGTTTCTAACATAGCTGAAGAAGGCCTTGTGGTTATCTTTAGTGTCCATAGCGATTTTTCTCTCAAAGTTGGCCTTGGATGTTTTTATGAGAGAAAGTAGCTTTCTACTAGTGCTGATCAGAGATGCCTTTCTCTTTATGGGATTTTGCTCTGTTGTGCAGTAGCTTCCTTCTTTTGTTATACAATTTGTTTATGGCTGGGGTCCACCAGATAGGACGCCTGCCCTTGGTGGAGAGGGTCTTGGTTTTATTTGGGAATTGCATGATCCATGCATTCTTGGAGATGTCCGTAGAAAGCATTTGTGAAGGATTCTGCATTGTGGGATGTGGTTTCCACTGTCACAGTGGGCTTAAAGGATACCATCTCAGTTTTAAGAAGTGTAAAGTCGGCTTTTGAGAAGTTTTTCACTGTAGTCTTTTGTGTTGGGGGTGGAGGTGGGATATGTATATCCAGGGTGATTAGTTTGTGGTCAGATTTCACTAGTGAAGCGTATACTTCCGGTGTGGAGCACTTTGTCCCCATGTTTGTGATGATCAGGTCTAGTATATTATCTCCCCTTGTGGGAGAGGTGACTAGCTGTTCCATTGCATTTGAATTTATGAATTCCAGGAACCTTTGGGCTATGGTGTTTGGGCTAGAATAATGCACCCAGTCTATGTTAGGGTAGTTGAAGTCTCCCAATATGATGGTGTTTGAGACATTCATATCCTCCAATGTCTTCAGGAAGGCTGAGTGGGGATCCTGAGATTGGGAGAGTGGTCTGTAACATGCTAAAAGTTGTATAGCAGTTTTGCCTACAGTTAGTTGTACCTGGATGGTCTCTGATGCTTCGTGTGTTGCCACTAACCTGGAGGTGTGGGTGTCCGTGATGAATATGGACACTCCCCCCTCCCTTTTTGGTTTGGCCCAAGTTTTGGGGCCGAAAAGCATGATATGAGGTATAGCCTGGTAGCGCTGGGGTGCTCTCAGGAGCCTTGAACCAGGTTTCAGTTACTGCACAGACATCGATGTCCTCCATACTGAGGAGTGCTTCGAGAGGCTGCATCTTGAGATTTAGACTTCTGGCGTTGAGCAGCATTACCCTTAATTTTTTTCCGTTTTTGTTTTCTAAGGAGGTGGATTTGTCTTTTGAGCCTTGCCTAAAAAAGGCACTATGGGGGAGGCAAGAGCCTTAGCCAATATCCGGAAGCCCAGTGGTGAAAGATGCAAGCCATCCCTTGCGAAGCAGCGTGGCTTGTCCAGCATGTCATCCCAAACAGACAGACATTGGATCCCCCCAGAATGACACCAGTATTTGAGCCAATTATTAAAGCTGGTCATCTTGTCTTTGTATTGTGGCATCATTCTTGGTGAGGGCAAGATGCTGCTCAGGGTCAGGGTCATACCAGCCTGGGCTACATAATCAGAGAGCTCCTCTATGTCTCTTTTCATGTAGTCCAGGGAGGTACGTTTCAGGTCATTCACGCCAGCATGGACAATGACGGAGTCATATTTGTACTTGCTTTGGAATGACCTGAATGCGTGTGTTATGTGGTGGATCCTAGCTCCTGATAGGCAGCTCACCATTACCCTCTCCTTGTTCAGCCTGGTAAGTGGAACGTCAGTGTGTCTGACTATAGAGTCACCTATTACTAGTGTATCAGGCATGGTGTTTTGCCTTAAGGGCTGTGATTGTTTGTCATACTGATTTATTGAAGTATGTGATGCATGTGTTATGTTTTGAGGTGGTGGATATTTGGGTGAATGCTTTGGGAGCCTCTGTTGTTTTGTTAAGTTTTTTGTTAGAGCCTCCGAGTATGTCTTTGTGTTTTTATGTGTTTGGTTTGCAGTTGTGTTAGGTCTATGTGGGACTGGGTTTGGTGTGTGTATGGTTACCTTCTCCTCCTGTCTGGTCTTGCCAGTCCTGAGTTGAGAGAGTTCAGCCTCCAGTTTGGCTATATAGTTGCATCTCTCACATGCATTTGTGTTTGTTGGGAGGAGGAGAGGGTTGTCTGTGTACATGAGACAATTGTAGCATTGTCTCAAGATTCCCAGATTAACCAGCTGAACCAGAGAGGATGCCAGCAATCTACCACTCGACATGCTAGAATATTATAAGGGAGTGCTGTACCTTTAAGGGAAGTGGGTACTCACAGGGAAGGTAGGTGGATGTAGTGCTTACTTTAGTTAGCGAGTGCTTACTTAGAAGAGAGGTTTTGAGAACAAGTGCTAGGCTTATAATAAAGCGATTAGACTAGATTATAAGAGTAGAGCTTTCTTAAGGGAAAATTTGAAGAGCAGACTTGGCGGAGCCAGAAAAAGTTTAACCCTATGCACACAACCTCGCAAAGCCGTGCAAACGCGGATTTTAAACAGGGAACTTCAAAAGAGCTAGAAATGGTCCAAAACAACCAATTACTACAAGCTCTTGTGCTGAGGTCACTCCTTCAGGGACAGATAGGCTGCTCAAGGCTCCCCACTCCCACTGATGAGCAAAGAAACTTCCTTCTATCCAAGTAAGGCAATGGACACCACAGGAACTACACCACAGCCCAGAATACAGCAAAGCCTGTATACCGGTCTAAACTAGTCGAGGAGAGGCAGGAAAACAAGGATATTTTTTGTTTTTTTTTTGTTTTTGAGATAGAAACATACAGATAGAAATATACACACACACACACACACACATACATACATATATATATATATATATATATATATATATATATATATATATATATATATACATATATATATATATATATATATATATATATATATATATATATATATATATGTATATATACACACACACATATATATATATATATATATATATATATATATATATATATATATATATATATATATATACATACACACACACACACACACACACACACACACACACACACACACACACAAAGTTATACCTTATACCTCCAACAAAAAAGCAAATACACCAAAAAGCTTTTAAGTATAGTAAAGGAGAACAGAGGTATAGCCAAAGGAAGTCAGGGGGCTGGAGGGAAGGTAACCAGGACTGCAACAGTGAATACACTCGCACATCTACATTTATGGTAAGTGTACACAACTGTACTATGTCCTTCGTGTTTCACTGTTGCAATCATCACATTTGGGTAGATTCCCAAAGTTAAGGATGGGAGGAGGAATTTAGGTAGCATTAGGACCAGCTATAAGGCCCTGCAAGACTGCAGTGGCAAAGCCAGCTCTGGATTTAGAGAAAATTGGCAAATGGTACTGCAAGTATGTACAGAACTCCAGGTAGCAGCTTCTATGATGTCTCTGGTAGGGACACCGCTGAGAAAGGCTGTAGAGGTAGATGCAGCCCTGGTTGAATGGGGTCTAATCCCCTGTGGGATAGGTTTTCCATGGTGCTTATAGCAGAAATGAATGCAATGGCCTATCCATTTAGAAATGGTTTGCTTTGAAATAGCCTTCCCCTCTGCCCCTGCAGCAGATGCCACCAGCAGTTGTTCAGATTTCCTTTGAGGTTTAGTCCTGTCCGAGTAAAATCTAAGTTGTATGTGCACATCTAAGGAGTGCAGTATCCATTCCCCTTTGTTCTGTGGATTAGAAAAGAAGGTTGGCAAATGAATGGACTGATTAAGAGCCACACTGGAAACCACCTTGGGCATGAAAGAGGGACTGGTCCTGAGGGAAACCCTGTCCGCATGAAAGATAATGAAAGGCTCCACTGCCATAAGGGCCTGTAATTCAGATACCCTTCTTGCTGAAGCGATTGTTAAAAGGAAAGCTGTTTTCCAAGAAAGGAATTTTAACTCTGCAGTTGCAGCTGGCTAAAAAGGGGGAAGAGTGAGTTTTTCCAATACAAAATTAAGATCCCAGGCAGGAGTTGGGACTCTCCTGGGTGGTCTTAAGTTTTTGGTCCCTCCAAGAACTGCTTGAGCAGTGGGTGAGAAAAGAGGGGTGGTTCTGTGTTGTAATGAGCTGAAATGTCTGAGGTGTGAATTTTAATGGAGGAAAAGGAAAGGCCCTTGTGAAGCATCTCAGTTAAGTATTGAAGAATCTGAGGTAAACTGGGCGCTGCTGTGCCCATCCCTTGAGTTTGGTTCCAGGCACAGAATCTTTTCCATTTTTCAGCATAAGATTTTCTAGTACTAGGCCTCCTTGCATCCAGAATGACATCCAACACTTGTTTACTGAGGGATGGTAACGGACAGATTAGATAATTAGCAAAGATGCCAGGTTCACAGTTTGCAGCTGGGGGTGCAGAATCTGGCTCTACTGCTGAGAGCAGGGAAGGGGTCTGAGATAGGTGCCATGGGGCCAACTGTGAAACACTGCACAAGAGGGGGTACCAGTGTTGGCGTGGCCAATCTGGTGCAATTAGTATCATCCTTGGTTTGTCCTGTTTGATCTTTAGTAGTACTCTGGAGAGGAGAGGCGGGGGGGGGGGGGGAGGCATAAATTGACAGATTTTTCCAGCTGAAGGACAGAGCATCCACTTTCCAAGCTTGTTTGTGGGGAGTCCTTGTGCAGAATTTCTCCAATTGGTAGTTCTGGGGGGAGGTAAAGAGGTCTATATCCGGAATCCCCCATTTGTTGATCAACAGGTTGAAAAGCTTTGGTTCCAGTTTCCACTCGTGTGGGTACATGAGATTTCTGCTTAGTTCGTCTGCCAGTGTATTTAGTTTTCCTGGCAGGAATTGAGCCTGTAGATGCACTTAGTAGCTCAACGCTGTGTTCCACAGAGCCATGGCTAGTCTGCAGAGGGGGTAAGAATGCTTATGTACCACATAACAGTGGTGTTCCCCATTTTTACCATTACTTGTCCTGGAAGAATGTGGTCCTTGAAGACTGTCAGAGCATTCTGTACAGCTAACATTTCTTTTTGATTGATATGCAGGTGCATTCATTTGCCCTGAATGCACTTCCCTGCCAGGTGAGCTCCCCCATACATAGTCTGATGCGTCTGTTAGGATTTGGGCGGCAGGGGTTAGAGTGAATAGTAGTCCCTTGTTTTGGGGGCAGGCCTCTGCCCACCAAAGGAAATCTAACCGTAGGCAAGATTATGATAGGAATCATTGCTTCTAGATCCTGAGAATGTTGACACCATAGGCTTTTTAGATACCATTGTAGTTTCCTCATATGCAGTCTTGCATATGGAATTAGTAGAATGCACGAGGCCATGAACCCCAAGGCTTGCAGTATTTGCCTTGCAGATAGCAGGGGTTTTGTGGCCACTAGCCTGAAGTAAGTTGTTAAATGAATTTGTTTCTCTGGCGTGAGGAAAGCCATCTGGGAAGCTGTGTTCAAGCTTGCTCCCAGGAATATAATTTGTTGGCAGGGTACCAGCTGTGATTTCTTTTCGTTTATGGTGTACCCCAGACAAGTTAACACCTTTTGTACAAATGCCAGATGATTCAGAAGTATGTCCTTGGCTTTCTGCCTGAATTAGACAATCATCCAGGTATGGGTATATTTGAATATTTCTTTGCCTGCAAAATGCAATGACTGGACCTAGGCACTTTGTGAATACCCTGGTCGCAGTAGATAAGTCAAAGGGCAGTGCAGAGAATTGATGGTGCATGCAGCCTGCTTTGAAGCATAGGTATTTTCTGCACTATTCCCTGATTGGGATGTGAAGGTAGGCTTCCTTTAAATTCAGTGTTGCCAACCAGGCATCTTTGCCTATCATGGGAAGCAACTGATGACGAGTTAGCATCTTGAATTTTGGAATCACCAAAAAGGAGTTTAGGATAGACAGGTCCAGGATAGGATGCCATGAGTTGTCTTTTCTGGGTATCAGGAAAAGTCTCAAGTAGAAACCTTGTCCCTTTTCCTCTTCTGGTACAGTCTGAATAGCCTTTAATCTTAAGAGAGAGAGAGTACTTGTTTTTGAGCCTCTGCCCACTGATTTGGGGGTAGATCTGGCCAACCGTTTGGGGTTGGTAGAGTGTGGAAGTGAAATCTGTATCCTTGGGAAACTGTTTAAAACCCATTTGTCCTGCGTAATGAGTTCCCAGTTTTTTGCTTGCAGATCAATCTTTCCCCCTAAAGGAGCAGTCAGTTGAGAAGTGCTTGGACGTTTAAAAGTTAAGTCAATGAGACAGCTTACCATAGGAGGGGAGTCTTACTACTCCCTGATTTGGAAGTGGGAGCCCCCCACTGCTTAGTCCTGTGCATACCCTGGGACTGAAGCCTAGGTGTTCTGCTGGTTCTGGGTTTGAACTGAGAAGGCCTGGAAGAGGCAGGAAAGACCAATTCTTAGACAGCCAATGCCTACTGAGGCTGCACTTGTAAGAAATCTTCAAGAGTTTGCATAGATTTAGATTTTTCCTGCATCTTTTTAAGAACTACTTCTGCTTTGTCACCAAACAGGCGGTCCTGATTTAAGGGAGCATCCAGCAATTTAGTTTTAACATGATCTGGCAGAGATCGCTCCTTAAGCCAAGCATGCCTTCTAAGTACAGACCCGGTCACAGCAGCTCTGCAAGATGTCTCTGGTGAATCAAAACCACATTGTAAAGTATGTTTTCATCCTTGTTCAGCAGAATGCATTAAATCCTGTAAATCCTTATTTTCAGCACAATCAGGACTCAACATAATTTTCTATTTAAGCAACCCAATAATATGCTTCCGATACTTTAACATATGAAACTGGCAATTTAAGGCCCCGATGGTCAAGGTTGCAGAGGTGTATACCATCTTACCCCATCTATCCAGGGCCCTGGAATCTCTATCAGAGGAGGTAGGATTTTTAGCAGTAGTAGCCTTAATGCCCTTGGGTCCCTGTGAAATGGTCTTGGGGTCCGCAGTAGGATTTTTAAAAAGGAACTTATGAGAATCAGGAACCCTGTAATATCAATCAGGTTTTCTGGGAGCAGGAGGTAAAGAGTCAGGGGCCATGCTAGATTCCGAAAAGGCATCGTCAACAATGTCCAGCACAGGAGGGAGAGCTAAAGACCTGTGTTTGGGCAGGACTAAGAAATCTCTAAGCCTCTTTTTAGAATCAGTGTAATCCCGGCTTTCCTAGTGAAAATGTTCCCTAAGAGTACGCAAGGTTTCGCCAAAAGAAAAATCCTCTGGGGGTGAAGCAGAGGGAATAGAGTCCTCTGCATCAGAATTCTCACAGGTAGATAAGGGTAAATCCTGGTCATCAGAGGAGACAGAAATTTCAGAATCCTGGTCAGAAGTATCATACGCAAATTCAGTCCTAGGTCTCTTAGAGGGGGAAGGTTGGCTTCCCCCGATTAAAGTAATGTCTTCAACCATTCTTATTTGTTTTTTAGGCATGGAGGCCTGACCATGCGGTATGGGCATCGGTTTCCTAGGCAGGGTTCAAGTTTTAGGCCTAGAAGAAGATGGCGTTGGTTTAATATGCAAGTCAGTAGGACTGAATACACCCACAGAAGCCGGTGCCTGCACAGCGGCTGCTGACCCATCCAAGGTAGAGACATCTGCAGTTTCCACAGTTGAAGCATCACGCGGCATACCAGATTCCAAATGGGTCTCAGTAGAGGCCAGTGAATCTGAAGTAGCGGGTATAAGGGGCCGCGAAAGTGCCTCACTGAGTACTGGCGAACTGGCAACTAGCTTAGGAGAAGTGTTGTCGGCAGCTTTGGACCTAGGTGACCTGTCTCTTGCCTTTATCTTTGCGTTTTTTGGAATGTCAGTAGTCGGGTGGCATACCGAAGACATATGTGGATAATTGAACCGAGTACCAAAATATTTAGAAGCGAAAATGTACCGATGATGAATAGTTCCTGGTTAAATAAGGCACAAAACAGACAGTGAGGTACGTCGTGGTCAGGGCCTAGGCAAGGAATACAGTACGAATGAAAATCTTTATGAGGTATTTGCTTTCCACAAGAAATACAATTATTGACTTTTACTGACATCGGTTTAGAGCAAGAAAAAGTTTCCCCAATGGGGTACTCAGCTTTAGTTGAAGATTTCGGTTCTGAAACTCGAAAACGAAAATTTCAGGAGTCGAACAACCGGCACTTGCGAACTGCTTCTGCTTCGGGTACCGCACGGCAAGGAAGCCTGATGCAATGGCGGCGGCTGCATGCTTTATACCCCTGACTACCTGACATCACAGAAGATGAGACAGCAACCGACGCAGGACCCAAGACTTTGATAACCAGGCCGACTGAGGGGTACTGCAAGCAGATAACCCAAATGTGATGACTGCAACAGTGAAACACGAAGAAAGTACAGTTGTGTACACTTTCCATAAATGTAGATGTTTTGTATTCACTGTGGCAATCATTAAATTTGAGTTATCTGCTTGCAGTAGCCCTCAGTCGGCCTGATTAACAAAGTCTTGGGTCCTGCGTCGGTTGCTGTCCCTTCTTCCATGACGTCAGGTCGTCAGGGGTATAAAACATGCAGCCGATGCCATTACATCAGTTTTTCTTGCCCCAGATGACAGGTGCCCCCCTAATTGAAAGCAATTAAATCTATAAATATAAGGATATACCTCCAACAAAAAAGGAAATACATCAAAAAGTTTTTGGGCATAGTAAGGGAAAGTAGAGATATAGCCAAAAGAAGAAAGGGGTCTGGAGGGAGGGTAAAGTACAGTTGTGTACACTTACCATAAATGTAGATGTTCGAGTGTATTCACTGTTGCAGTCATTACATTTGGGTAATCTGCTGGCAGGTTGCCCTCAGTCGGCCTGAATTCCAAAGTCTTGGCTCTTGCATCGGTTGCTGTCTCCTCTTCCATGACGTCAGGTCGTCAGGGGTATAAAACATGCAGCCGATGCAATTTTCTTTAGTTTTTCTTGCCCCCGATGTCAGGTGCCCCCAAAGAGGTAGCAATATTATATATATATATATATATATATATATATATATATATATATATATGTATGTACATACATACACATGCATCAATATAAACTTTACCTTCATCTACAAGCAAATACACCACATAGGTTGCAGAAAAGAGAAGGAAAGATAAACTGCAGAATGACAGGGGGGTGGCGGGAGGGTAACCTGGCTGCAACAGTGAATGCACATGAACATCTACATTTATATAACTGTACACAACTGTACTATCTTCTTCGTGTTTCACTGTTGCAGTCATTACATTTGGGTAGAATCCCAAAGCTATGGTTGGGAGGCTGCAGCTAAACAGCATTAAGTGCGGCTATAAGGCCCTGCAGCACTGCAGTGGCAAAGCCTGCCCTGGACTTAGAGTAGAGAGGCAAATGGTAATGCTTTGTAAAGGTGTGAACAGAACTCCAAGTAGCAGCTTCTAGAATATCTTTGGTTGGTACTCCTCTGAGAAAGGCTGCTGAAGTGGCTGCAGCTCTGGTGGAATGAGACCTAATGCCCTTGGGCACAGGTTTTCCATGGTGTAAGTAGCAGAAACGGATGCAGTGGCTTATCCACTTTGAAGTTGTCTGCTTTGAGATGGCCTTTTCTTCTGATCCTGCAGCATATGGCACTAGTAATTGCTCAGTTTTTTTTTAGAGCTTTTGTCCTGCTCAAGTAGAATCTTAGCTGTCTGTGTACGTCCAAGGAATGCAGAATTCTCTCCCTATTGTTCTGCGGATTTGGATAAAAAGTTGGCAGATGAATTGTTTGGTTAAGAACCACACTGGAAACCACCTTAGGCATAAAAGTAGGATTTGTCCTCAGAGACACCCTGTCTGGGTAAAATCTGATAAAAGGCTCTACAGCCATGAGGGCCTGTAGCTCTGAAACTCTTCTTGCTGAAGTAATTGCTAGTAGCAGAGCTGTCTTCCATGATAAGAACTTTATATCAGCGGTAGCGGCTGGTTCAAATGGAGGCAGGGTGAGCTTTTCCAACACATAATTGAGGTCCCATGCAGGTTATGGTGATCTTCTAGGAGGCCTTAGCAGTATCCTAGAGGAGCCAAAAACCTTTAGTAAAGGATTGGTGGCTCTGTATTGTAATGAGCCGAAATGGCAGAGGTATGGATTTTGATCGAGGAGAAAGATAGGCCTTTGTCAAGCATCTCAGTTAAGTATTGTAATATCCGAGGAATATGTGGTTCTGCTGTATCAGTCCCTTGTGCTCGATTCCAAGCACATAATCTCTTCCATTTGTCAGCTTAAGATTTTCCAGTACTAGGCCTTCTGGCTTCCAAAATGACATCCATCACAGTTGTACTGAGAGGGGTCGTTCGTATGATTACATGATTAGCCATGCTGTCAGGTCCAGAGTCTGTAGTTGATTGTGCAGGATCAGATTGTTTTGCTGGGACAGTAGTTGTGGTCTTTGAGGCAAGGTCCAAGCTGGGTATTGAGGCAAGTTCCTTAGGATTGGGTACCAGTATTGGTGGGGCCAGTCCGGGGCGATAATATCTTTGGCTCCTCTTGCCTGAATTTTAGGAGGACCTTGGGTAGAAGAGGCAGAGGAGGGAAGGTGTAAACTGACAGGTGTTTCCAACAGAAGGACAAGGCGTCCACTTTCCATGCTTGTCTGCGATGTCCTTGTGCAGACTCTTTTCAATTGATAATTTTGAGCACAGGCAAATAGGTCTATGTCTGGGCTCCCCCATTTCTCTGTTATCATGCTGAATACTTGTGCATTTAGTTTCCACTCGTGAGGATCCTTAAGGTTTCTGCTTAAATAGTCTGCCAGAGTGTTCTGTTTTCCTGGAAGGAATTGAGCTTGAAGATTTATTTGGTAGGTCAAAGCTGTGTCCCACAGTGCCATGGCTAATCTGCAAAGGGGGTATGAGTGTGTGCCCCCTTGCTTGTTTATATACCACATGACTGTGGTGTTGTCCGTCTTTATCAGTAGTTGTCCTGGATGAAGTAAGTCCTTGAAGGCTGTTAGGGCATTTTGAACAGCTAGCATCTCTTTCTGGTTGATATGTAGATGCATTTGATTTGGTGCCCATATGCCCTGAATGCATCTTCCTGCCATGTGGGCCCCCCAGGCATAATCTGATGCATCTGTTAAGGTTTGGCTGGCAGGGGGTAGAATGAAGGGCCATCCCATGTTTTGGTGACAGGCCTTTGCCCACCATAGAAACTCCTGTTGCAGGCAGGGGATGAGAGGAATCATTGTTTCCAGACTGTGCGAATGTTGACTCCATAAACTTTTTAGGTACCATTGAAGTTTTCCGCATATGCAGTCTTGCATATGGAATTAGTAGGATGCAGGATGCCATGAAGCCCAGAGCCTGCAGAATATGTCTTGCTGAAGACTGGGTTTTTGTTGCCATCAGTTTGAAGTAAGTAGTCAGTTGTACCACAAGGAGGCTAGCACGTAATACCAAACTCACAGTTTTTAAAAAACGAACCAGCCAGAAGGAATACAGCTTACTTAGTAGTAGTCAGTTGTCTTTGCTCGTCTGGTGTGAGGTAAGCCATCTGGGCAGTTGTATGCAAGCTTGCACCCAGGAATGTTCTCTTTTGTGAGGGTACCAGTTGTGATTTCTTTTTGTTTATTGTGTACCGTAGGCATGCTAGAAGTCTTTTCACAAACGCCAGGTGTCGTAGAAGAGTGTCTTTGCTCTCTGCTTGAATGAGACAGTCGTTTAAGTAAGGATATATTTGAATACTTTTTTGTCTGCAAAATGCAATTACTGGTGCCAGGCACTTTGTAAAGACCCTGGGCGCAGTAGATAAGCCAAAGGGCAGTGCAGAGAATTGGTAATGCATTAAGCCAGCCTTGAATCTGAGGTATCTTCTGCACGACTGTCTTATTGGGACATGCAGGTATTCCTCTTAAGTCTAAAGTCACCAGCCAAGCATTCTTGCCCAGCATGGGCAGAAGCTGTTGCAAGGTGAGCATTTTGAATTTTGGAATGTCCAGGTATGTGTTCAAAATCGATAAATCCAGTATTGGCCGCCAGGCCTTGTCCTTTCTGGGTACCAAGACCAGTCTTTGAGTAAAAACCTTGTCCTTTTTCCTGTTCTGGTACTGTCTGAATGGCCCCCCATATCCATGAGGGACGTAACCTGTTTCTGTGCCTCTGCCCATTGTTTTTTTGGCAGGTCTGGCCAACCACTTGTCATTGGCAGACTGTGGAAATGGAATTTGTATCCCTGTGATACGATGTTCAGAACCCACTTGTCCTGGGTTATTAATTGCCAATTTTGAGCAAAAAGTGCTAATTTTCCCCCTATGGGTGCTGCCAACAGGTAAGTGCTTGGTGTAGGCAGAGGGAAGTCATTGGGATTGCTTTCTGTAGGTTTGTGCTTTATCTCCCCCAGATTTGGAGGTGGATGCACCCCATTGCTTTGACCTGTACGAGTCTTGAGCCTGGTACCTGGAACCCTTAGGGTGTCTGGATTTGCCCCTTTGAGCTCTGTCTGACACAGGAAAGGACCAATTTTTTGCAGGCCAATGTCTACTGAATCTAGGTGGCTGAACTTGTAAGAAATTTTTAACAGTTTGCATAGACTTCTCTTTGTCTTCCATTTTCTTTAAAACCTCTTCTGCCTTAATACCAAAACAGAGAATCATCCTGTAAAGGTGCATCTAGCAATTTAGCTTTAAACATGGTCAGGCAAATTTTGTTCCTTTAACCAGGCATGCCTCCTAATCACAGATTCAGTAACTGTGGCCCTGCAGGAGGCCTCTAAAGAATCAAAACCACATTGCAAAGTATGCTTTCCAACTTGTTCAGCTGCATGCAATAATTCCTGCAATTCCTTATTTTCTGCACATTCTCAAATCAACATCATTTTCTGTTTCAGCAATCCCATAACATGTTGTTGGTACTTAAGCATATGAAATTGACAGTTTAAGCCCCTAATTGCCAAGGTTGCGGATGTATATTTTCTCCATCTGTCCAGCGCCCTTGAATCTCTGCCGGAGGGGGTAGGGTTTTTTGCTGTGGAGGCCTTAACTCCCTTTGGACCCTGTGAAATAGTTTCAGGATCAGCAGCAGGGTTTCTAAATAAAAATTTATGAGAGTCAGGGACCCTGTAATACCCGACAGGCTTACTGGGAGCCGAAGGTAAAGAGTCAGGCTTGACTCCGGAAAAACATCATCCACAATGTCTAATACAGGGGGAATTGCTAAAGGCTTGTGCTGAGGGAGAAAGAGGAAATCCCTGAGCCTCTTTTTTGATTCTGAAAAGTCTTGACTCTCCCAGTGAAAATGCTCCCTCAAAGTATGCAAGGTTTCTCCAAATGAATAATCCTCAGGAGGAGATGCAGATGGAATAGACTCCTCGGCATCAGAATCCTCATAGGGAGGTAAAGATAATTCCTATCAGAAGAGGAATCAGAAGAAATATAAACCTGATCTGAAGATTCATAGTCAGTGTCTTGCCTAGGCCTCTTATCTGGAGGGGGATGGGTACCCCTGATCAAGGTAATAAGGTCTTCAGCCATTTTGATAATCTGTTTTTTAGGCATAGAGGTCTGTGCATGTGGCTCAGGCGTCATTTTTTTGTTTTTGAAGGTGTCTTTGCCTTTGGTTTTGCAGCTTTCGTCGGTTTGATATAAAAATGTTGAGGTCTGAATACACCCTCAGAAGCCGGTGCCTGCTCAGCGTCTCCGGACCCATCTGAGGGAGATACATCCGTCGGTCCAATACCTTGAGTATCCTGCAGCATGCTGGACTCCACTTGGGTGTTGGTCGAGGCCTGCGACTCAAAGGTAGCGGGTATCAGGGGCTGCAAAAGTGCCTCAATGAGTACCGGTGAACCAGCGACTGGCTTAGGAGAAGCTTCGTCGTCGGTTTTGAATCTTGACTGCCTTTCTCTGTCCTTTTCTTTGCATTTTTTTATGTACGTCGGTAGTCGGATTGCTATCCAACGACATCTCTGGGTAGTTAAATCTGTTTCCAAAATACTTAGATGCAAAAATAATAGTGGGTTGGTTAAATCTAGCACAAAACTGACAGCCAGACACATTGTGATCAGGGCCTAAGCAAGGAATACAGTATGAATGGAAATCCTTATGAGGTATTTGCTTCCCACAAGTAATACAATTATTAACTTTTTCAGACATCGATAAAAAGCAAGAAAAAAGTTTCCCCAACATCTACATTTATGTTAAGTGTACACAACTGTACTATGTTCTTCGTGTTTCACTGTTGCAGTCATTACATTTGGGTAGAATCCCAAAGCTATGGATGGGAGGATGGAACTAAAATAGCATTAGGAGCAGCTATAAGGCCCTGCAGGAGTGCAGTGGCAAAGCCTGCCCTAGATTTAGAGAAGAGAGGTAAATTATAATGTACAGAGCTCCAAGTTGCAGCTTCTAGAATGTCTTTGGTTGGTACCCCTCTGAGGAAAAACTGCTGAAGTGGAGGCAGCCCTGCTTGAAACATTCCCTTGGGCACAGGTTTACCATGGTGCAAACAGCAGAAACGAATGCAGTGGCTTATCCATTTAGAAATAGTCTGCTTTGATATAGCCTTCCCCCTCTGATCCTGCAGCAAACACTACCTGTAGTTGCTCAGACTTTCTTAGAGATTTTGTCCTGTTGAAGTAGAATCTTACTTGTCTGTGTACATCCAATGAATGCAGAATCCGCTCCCCTTTGTTCTGAGGATTTGGGAAAAAAGTTGGCAGTTGAATGGTCTGGTTAAGAGCCACACTGGATACCACTTTAGACATAAAGGAAGGGTTGGTCCTGAGGGCCACCCTGTCCAGGTAGAATAGAATGAAAGGCTCCACTGCCATGAGAACCTGTAGTTCCGAAACCCTTCTAGTTGAAGTAACAGACAAAAGAAAAGCTGTCTTCCAAGATAGAAATTTTATATAAGCAGTAGCTGCTGGTTCAAAGGGAGGCAGGGTGAGTTTTTCCAGCACAAATTGAGGTCCCATGCAGGAGTTTGCGCTCTCCTGAGAGGCCCCTCTGAGATTCTGTTTTAGCAGTGGATGAGAAAAAAAGAGGGGAGGATCTGTGTTGTAATGAGCCAAGATGGCAGAGGCATGGATTTTTAAAGAAGAAAAATATAGGCCCTTGTCAAGCATCTCAGTTAAGTATTGTAAAATCTGAGGAATAGTAGGCCTTGCTGTGTCTATTCCTTGTGCTTGGTTCCAAGCACAGAATCTCTTCCATTTATCAGCATAAGATTTTCTAGTACTAGGCCTTCTGGCTTCCAAGATGACATCCATATCAGGTATACTGAGAGGTGTGTTTTGAATAATTAGTTGATTAGCCATGCTGCAAAATTCAGAGTTTGTAGCTGGGTGTGCAGAATTTGACAGTTCTGCTGAGATAATAGATGTGGTGTTTGAGGCAAGTACCATGGAGGATGGTGCAACATATTCCTTACAAGCGGGTACCAGTGTTGGCGAGGCCAGTCCGGGGCAATTAGAATCATTTTTGATTTTTCCTGTTTGACATTTAGTAAGACCTTGGAGAGTAGAGGCAGAGGGAAAAGGCATAGACAGATAGGTCTTTCCAGCTGAAGGCTAGAGCATCCACTTTCCATGCTTTTTTGTGATGAGTTCTTGTGCAGAATTTGTCCAACTGACAGATCTATTTGCCTCTCCCTAAAACTATGCCTGGGCTTCCCAATTTCTGTGTTAACATGCTGAAGATTTGTGGATCCAGTTTCCATTTGTGCGGGTCCATAAGATTTCTGCTTAGGTCCTCTGCCAGAGTATTTTGCTTTCTGGCAGGAATTGAGCTTGAAGATGTATTTGGTAAGTCAAGGCTGTGTTCCACAAGGCCATGGCTAGTCTGCAAAGGGGGTATGAATGGGTACCCCCCTGCTTGTTTATGTACCACATAACTGTGGTGTTGTCCGTCTTTATCAGTAGTTGTCCTAGATGGATTTCTTTCTGGTTGATATGCAGATGCATTTGGTTTGGGCTCCATTTGCCTTGAATGCATCTCCCTGCCACGTGGGCCCCCTAAGCATAGTCTGATGCGTCTGTAGTCAGGGTTTGGGTGGGAGGGGGTAATGTGAATGACAGTCCCTTGTTTTTGTGACATGTCTTCGCCCACCAAAGAAACTCCTCTTGTAGGCAGGGAATGAGGGGAATCATTGTTTCCAGGCTGTGACAATGTTGACTCCATAAACTTTTTTCGATACCATTGAAGTTTCCTCATATGCAGTCTCGCATATGGAATTAGAAGAATGCATGATGCCATGAACCCCAAAGTCTGCAGAATTTGTCTTGCAGATAACTTGGTTTTGTTGTCATTTGATTGAAGTATGCTGTCAATTGTATTTGTTTGTCTGGCGTGAGGTAAGCCATCTGGGCAGTTGTATTCAAGCTTGCACCCAGGAATGTAATTATTTGAGACGGTACCAGTTGTGATTTCTTTTCGTTTATGGTGTACCCTAGGCATGCTAGAGCCTTTTTACAAACACCAGATGTTGAAGAAGAGTGTCCTTTTCCTCTGCCTGAATGAGACAATCGCCCAGATAAGGATAAACTTGAATGTTTCTTTGTCTGCAGAATGCAATTACTGGTGCCAGGCACTTTGTAAAGACCCTGGGCACAGTAGATAAGCCAAAGGGCAGTGCAGAGAATTGGTAATGCAAAAAACCTGCTTTGAAGCGGAGGTATCTTCTGCAAGATTCCCTTATTGGGATATGCAGGTATGCCTCTTTTTGAGTTACTAACCAAGCTTTTATTTGCCTAGCATAGGCAGTAGCTGTCGCAAAGTCAACATTTTGAAATATCCAGGAATGTGTTCAGAATCGATAGGTCCAGTACCGAACGCCATGAATTGTCTTTTCTGGGTACCAGGAACAGTCTTGTCCTTTTTCCTTTTCTGATACCGGATGAATAGCCCCCATATCCATGAGGGACATGACTTGTTTTTGTGCCTCTGCCCACTGGTTTTGTGGCAGATCCGGCCATCCGTTTGGAATTGGCAGAGTATGGAAATGAAATCTGCACCCCTGGGATACTATGTTTAATACCCACTTGTCCTGGGTTATTAACTGCCAATTTTGAGCATGAAGTGCTAGTTTTCCCCCCAAGGAGGCTGCCAAAAGATAAGTGCTTGGAGATGGTAGAGGGAAGTCATTGAGACTGCTTACTGTAGGGTTGTGCTTTGTTACCTCTAGATTTGGAGGTGGAGGCACCCCATTGCTTTTACCTGTAAGATCCCTGTGACTGATATCTGGAGCCTTTTGAGCACCTGGATTTGCCCTGATTGGCTCTGTTGAACACAGGAAAAGACCAATTTTTAGTAGGCCAGTGCCTACTGAACCTGGGTGGCAGCACGTGTAAGAAATCTTTTACAGTCTGCTTACATTTAGCTTTGTCTTCCATTTTCTTTAATACCTCTTCTGCCTTATTACCAAACAAAGTATCATGCTGCAAAGGGGCATCCAAAAGTTTAGCTTTAACATAATCAGGCAGATTTTGCTCCTTGAGCCAGGCATGCCTTCTTATCACAGATCCAGTACGGCGGCCCTACAAGAGGCCTCCAAGGAATCAAAACCACATTGCAAAGTATGCTTTCCAACCTGTTCTGCTGAATGCAATAAATCCTGTAGCTCTCTATTTTCCACACAATCAGAAATCAACATCATTTTCTGTTTCAGTAAGCCCATAGCATGCTATTGATATTTAAGCATATGAAACTGGCAGTTGAAAGCGCCGATTGCCAGGGTTGCAGACGTATAAACCTTCTTACCCCATCTATCCAGCGCCCTGGAATCTCTATCAGAAGGGGTAGGAGTTTTGGCTGTAGAAGCCTTTACACCCTTGGTACCCTGAGAAATAGTCTCAGGATCAGCAGTAGGATTTTTGAAAAGAAATTTGTGGGAGTCAGGAACCCTGTAATATCTGTCTGGCTTACTAGAAGTCGGAGGCAGGGAATCAGGAGCCATGCTTGATTCCGAGAACACATCATCAACAATGTCCAAAACAGGTGGTATTGCCAAAGGCCTATGCTGAAGAAGAAGAAGAAGGAAATCCCTAAGCCTCTTTTTTGATTCAAAGAAGTCCTGACTCTCCCAGTGAAAATGTTCCCTTAAAGTATGCAAAGTCTCTCCAAAAGAGTAATCCTCAGGAGGAGATGCAGATGGGATGGATTCCTCTGCATCAGAATCCTCATAAGGTGGGATAGAAAATTCCTGATCAGAAGAAATGGAAACCTGATCTGAAGATTCATAGTCAGTGCCTTGCCTAGGCCTCTTAGCAGGGGTGGGGGGTTGGGAACCCCTGATCAAGGTAATCAAATCCTCAGCCATTTTGATCATTTGTTCTTTAGGCATAAGGGCCTGAGCACGTGGCTCCTGCGTCAGTTTTTTAGACACTGAAGTTGTTTTTGACCTTGTTTTGTTGATGTTTAATATAAAAATGTTGAGGCCTGAAAACACCATCAGAAGCCAGTGCCTGCTCAGCGGCTCCGGACCCATCCAAGAGAGAGACATCCGCGAGTTCAATACTTTGCGAATCTCGCGGCATATTGGACTCTGAATGGGTCTCGATAGAGGACTGCGACTCAAAAGTAGTGGGTATCAGGGGCTGCGAAAGCGCCTCACTGAGTACCAGCAAACCAGCGACTGGCTTAGAAGAAGTTTTGTCGTCATTTTTGGACCTCGACAGTGTGTCTCTAGTCTTTTTCCTTGCGTTTTTTGTGTACTTCGGTAATCGGATTGCTAACAGATGACATTACAGGGTAGTTAAATCTAGAGCCAAAATATTTGGA
Organism: Protopterus annectens; assembly: GCF_019279795.1. Classification (NCBI taxonomy): domain Eukaryota; kingdom Metazoa; phylum Chordata; order Ceratodontiformes; family Protopteridae; genus Protopterus; species Protopterus annectens. The sequence continues at coordinate 1,097,412,400 of NC_056748.1, read as the reverse complement.
AGCAAAAATATACTGACGCTTAATAGTGCGTTGGTTAAATTTAGCACAAAACCGACAGCAAGGCACGTTGTGATCAGGGCCTAGGCAAGGAATACAGTAAAAATGAAAATCCTTATGAGGTATTTGCTTCCTACAAGTAATGCAATTATCAACTTTTACTGACAGTAAGGAGCAAAAAAAAGTTTCCCCAACATGGTACTTAGCTTTAGTTTGTAGACTTTGATTCTGAAACTCGTGAATGAAAATTTCAGGAGTCGGCCAAATGGCACTTGCGAACTGCTTCTGCTTCGGGCACCACCTGGCAAGACAGATCGATTAAAATTGTGTCGGCTGCATGTTTTATACCCCTGCCGTCATGGAAGACGAGACAGCAACCGATGCAGGACCCAAGACTTAGTTATTCAGGCCGACTGAGGGCAACCTGCCATCAGATTACTCAAATGTAATGACTGCAACAGCTAAACACAAAGAACATCTGATAGTGCGTGTAGCCTGCTTTGAAGCGTAGGTATCTTCTGCAAGATTCCCCGATTGGGATGTGCAGGTATGCTTCTTTTAAAACTGGTGTTGCCAACCAGGCATCTTTGCTTAGCATAGGAAGTAATTGTTGAAGAGTCAGCATCTTGAATTTTGGAATTTCCAAAAAAGTGTTTAGAGTAGACCGGTCCAGGACAGGACGCCATGAATTGTCTTTTCTGAGTACCAGTAAAAGCCTCGAGTAGAAACATTGTCCCTTTTACTCTTCCGGTACCAGCTGAATAGCCCCCATGCTTAAGAGAGAAAGTACTTGCTTTTGGGCCTCTGCCCACTGATTTGGGGGTAGGTCCGGCTACCCGCTTGGTGTTGGCAAAGTGTGGAAGTGAAATCTGTATCCCTGGGGCACTACATTTAAGACCCATTTGTCCTGGGTAATGAGTTCCCAGTTCTTTGTATGAAGAGCAATCTTTCCCTCTAAAGGGGCAGTCAGTTGATAAGTGCTTGGAAATTTTAAACGGAAGTCATTGAGACAGTTTACCACAGGGGGTGTCTTATTACTCCCAGATTTGGAAGTGGAGGCTGCCCACTGCTTACTCCTGTGTGTCCCCTGGGACTGAGACCTGGGGCTTTTGCTGTGTCTGGGTTTTGCTTGAGAAGACCTGGAAGGGGCTGGAATGGACCAATTCTTAGAGGGCCAGTGCCTACTAAATCTAGGAGGCTGAACTTCTAAGAAATCTTTAACAGTTTGCATAGATTTAGCTTTATTTTTTTGAGAACTTCCTCAGCCTTGTTGCCAAACAGGTGGTCCTGAGTTAAGGGAGCATCCAATAATTTAGCTTTAACATTACCAGGCAAGGATTGCTCCTTTAGCCAAGCATGCCTTCTGAGCACAGACCCAGTAAAAGCAGCCCTGCAAGAGGTCTCTAATGAATCAAAACCACATTGGAAAGTATGTTTTCCAACTTGTTCAGCAGAATGCATTAAATCCTATAATTCTTTATTTTCAACACAGTCCGGAATCAACATAATTTTCTGTTTAAACAATCCAGTAACATGTTGCTGATACTTTAACATATGAAACTGGCAGTTTAATGCCCTAATGGCCAAGGTTGCAGAAGTGTAAACCTTCTTACCCCATCTATCCAGCACCCTGGAGTCTCTATCAGAAGGGGTAGGATTTTTAGCAGTAGAAGCCTTAATGCCCTTGGGCCCCTGTGAAATAGTCTCTGGATCCGCAACAGGATTTTTAAAAAGGAACCTGTGTGACTCAGGGACCCTGTAGTATCTGTCAGGACTTCTGGGAGCAGAAGGCAGAGAATCAGGGGCCACACTAAATTCCGAAAAAGCATCAATCAACAAGGTCTAGTACAGGAGGAATAGCTAAAGGCCTATGCTGAGGTAGGAGTAAGAAATCCCTAAGCCTCTTTTTTGAATCAGAAAAATCCTGGCTTTCCCAGTGGAAATGCTCCCTTAGAGTATGCAAGGTTTCCCCAAAAGAAAAATCCTCTGGAGAGGAAGCACAGGGAATGGAGCCCTCTGCATCAGAATCCTCATAAGTAGATAAGGGCAAATCTAGATAATCAGAAAAAACGGAATCTTGGTCAGAAGATTCATAAACAACTTCAGTCTTAGGCCTCTTAGAAAGGGGGGGGGGGTTGGCTACCCCTGATTAGAGTAATTAAATCTTCAGCCATTCTTATCATTTGTTTTTTAGGCAAAGAGGCCTGAGCATGTGGCCTGGGCGTTGTTTTTTAGGCATGGTCCGAGATTTAGGCCCAAGTGAAGAAGGAGGCGTTGGTTTAATATGCAAGTCCGTAGGCCTGAATACACCCTCAGAAGCCGGTGCCTGCACAGCGGCTCCGGACCCATCCAAGGTAGAGACATCCACGGGTTCCATAGTTGAAGCATCGCACAGCATACCGGACTCCGAATGGGTCTCAGTAGAGGCCTGTGAATCAGAAGTAGCGGGTATCAGGGGCTGCGAAAGCACCTCACTGAGTACCGGCGAACTGGCGACTGGCTTAGGAGAAGTGTCGTCGGCAGTTTTGGACCTCGACGACCTGTCTCTGTCTTTATCTTAGTGTTTTTTCAGAATTCCAGTAGTCTGATGGCTAACAGATGACATTTCTGGATAATTAAACTGAGAACCGAAATATTTAGAGGCGAAAATATACCGACGACAGACAGTGCGCTGATTAAATAAAAGCACAAAACTGACAGCAAGATACATCATGGTCAGGGCCTAGGCAAGGAATACAGTATGAATGAAAATCTTTATGAGGTATTTGCTTTCCACAAGTAATGCCATTATTAACTTTTACGGACATCAGAAAGGAGCAAGAAAAAAAGTTTCCCCAACGAGGTACTTAGCTTCAGTTGAAGACTTTGGTTCTGAAAGTCGAAAATGAAAATTTCAGGAGTCGGCCGACCAGCACTTGCGAACTGCTTCTGCTTCGGGCACCACGTGGCAAGAAAGACTGATGAAAATGGCGTTGGCTGCATGTTTTATATGTTCTCTATATGTTCTTTGCATGTTTTATATGTTCTCTATATGTTCTTTATATGTTCTCTCCTGTCTATCTGATGTATCTGGGCATCTTGGGGCAATGTAAAAATTGCCTCATGTACAGAAACAACCCTTTCCTCCTACCACCCAACACTACAACCTGTGAGAGATGCACTTATCTAGCCAAACTGGAGGTAAAGCTCTCTCCAATCAAGACTGAACTTGACAGTCAAGAGGAGAAGGTAACACTTGCACCACACCACACATCACATAGTCTCACTAAATCTACACTACCAAAATCCACACATAGAAACACAAAAACATTTGCGGAGGCTCTCAATAATAATCTGCTCAGGCAACAGAGACCTCCAAAGCAGAAATGCAAGCGACCTCCACCACCCAACACAACCCAAATGACACATAGCCCGCAGACTCAGTGTACCACTCAAACACAGCCAATAAGGCAAAACAACATACCCAACACACTAGTAATAGGTGACTCTATAGTCAGGCACACTGATGTCCCACTCACCAGGCTAAACAAGGAGAAGGTTACTGTCAGCTGCCTGTCGGGTGCCAGGATCCGCCACATAACCCACGCACTCAGGTCACTTCACAACAAGTACAAATAGGACTCTGTCATTGTCCATGTTGGTGTGAACGACCAGAGACGTACCTCCCCGGACTGCATGAAAAAAGAGACATGGAAGAGCTCTCCCATCTTGTAGCCCAGGCAGGTATGACCCTAGCCATGAGTAGCATTCTGCCATCACCCAGAATGATGCTACAGTACAAGGACAAAATGATTGACCTCAACAATTGGCAAAGCTTCTGGTGCCATTCTAAAGGGATCCAGTATCTGTCTGTCTGGGATGACATGGTCGACAGACCATGATACTTTGCCAGAGATGGCCTGCACCAGTCACCCCTGGGATTCCGGATACTGGCTAAGGTTCTTGCCGCCCCTATAGTGCCTTTTTTAGGCAAGGTTCAAATGACAAATTCACCACCGTAACAGGAGCAAACAAGCAAAAACTGAGGGTGATGCTACTCAATGCTAGAAGTCTAAATCTCAAAATGCACTCACTCGATGCACTCCTTAAAATGGAGAACATTGACATCTGTGCAGTGACTGAGACCTGGTTCAAGGCTCCAGAGAGCACCCCTGCACTACCTGGCTATAACTCATACCACACTTTTAGGCCATGTAACCTGGACCGGAACACCAAAGGCAGAGGTGTGTCCATATTCATTAAGGATATCCACACCTACAGGCTAGTTGTTCAGCATAATGCAGCCGAGGTTATCCAAGTGCAACTAACTCTGGGCAAACCTGCAATCCAAATTGTAGCTTGCTACAGATCACCCACCATGTCCCAGGATTCCCACTCCTCTTTTCCTGACGTACTGGAAAATATTAGGGTTCAACCAAACACCCTAATAATGGGCGATTTCAACTACCCCACCATTAACTGGAAAATATTAGGGTTCAACCAAACACCCTAATAATGGGCGATTTCAACTACCCCACCATTAACTGGGAAAACTACTCATGTACCAACTCCTTCGCTCAACGCTTTCTGGAATTCATAAACTCCAATGCCCTGGATCAACTTATCAACACCCCCACCAGGGGCAACAATATCCTACATCTAGTCATTAGCAATATGACTGACCGGTGTTCCACACCGAAATCAACGTCTCATTGGTCCGATCCGACCATAAGCTAATTACCCTAGATATCCACATCCTGCCCCCACCCCCCATTAAAGAAACCATGGTAAAAAATTTCTCCAAAGCCAACTTCATGCTTCTTAAGACAGAAAAGGTGAACTTCATGACACCCATGCAGATGGACAATACAGTTAAGACTACCGAATCCTACACAATTGTACTTTATTAGCACTTACAGAAGTGCATGGATCGTGCTATCCCAAATAGAACCAAGACGCTATCCTCAAAAAAAAAAAAAAAAAAAAAAAGGAAACCAATCTGGTGGTCCCCTGCCATAAACAAACTGTACAACAGAAGGAAGAAACTGTTGCAAAAGAGAGTAAAATCCCACGAGTGGAGGAGCTCCCTGGTCAGCCTCAGTAAAAAGCTGCGATCCCTGATAAAATCCTCCAAAGCTAGTTACGAAAACAAAATCGTCACTGATTCTAAAGACAACCACAAAGCATTCTATAGCTATGTCAAGAATCTCAATGGCAACACTCAGACTGCTCTGAGTTGCAGCACAATGGCACTAAATATACAGACCCAACTGACATTGCCAACATCCTAGCAGATCGGTTCAGTGCTCACTTTACCCCCCTCTCACCCCCTAAAGAGCCCATCTCTATACCGGAAGAATGCCAAGTTCCTGTAATCACGGCTGCACAGATAAAAACCACACTCTTCAAAGCCAAGAACACAGCATCCATGGGACCAGACAACATCCCAGGCTGCATTCTACACGAACTACAGAACGAAATGGCACCCCACCTAAGTACCATGTTCAATCATAGCGTCACCTCAGGCTTTGTGCCTGCTGAATGGCGCACAGCAACAGTTATCCCACTCCACAAGGGGGGAGCCACCACAGACCCCGGGAACTACCGCCCCATTAGCCTGCTGAGCCTAGGCTGCAAGGCCATGGAACGTATCATCATGGAACTTATAAACATAGACACTGGTAATCTCCAAAGTCTGGACCCCACCCAGTTCGGGTTTGTAAAAGGCAGATCAGGTCTCCTAAACCTAATAGACTTCTTTGAAGCAGTCACCAAAGCCGTAGACAAGGGTAAGGTGGTTCATACAGCCTATCTAGATCTTGCCAAGGCTTTCAACACCATCCCCCACTATAGATAAACTCACTAAACTAGGTATAAATCCCTATGTCACAAGATGGGTTGCCAACTGGCTCACTGACAGAACCCACATTGTGAAAGTAGCAGACTCCAAATCCAACTTCAGACCAGTGACAAGTGGAGTACCACAGGGTTCAGTCCTGGGTCTTCTCCGGTTTGGTATCTACTTCTCTGAAGTACAGACTAACATAGAAGGTCTTTGGCTAATGAAATTCGCAGATGACTGCAAACTAGGAGCCATAATCGAAACTCCTAACGATGTGGACATCCAACAAAAGGGCCTCACTGAGACAAATGCCCGGTGTCAAAGCCATGGCCTCAAGCTCAACTCCAAAAAGTGCATTGTCATCCCCTTTGGTAAAAACTCTGTACCCATGAACTACAACATAGGCGGTAGTATACTTAACACCGAAAGTGTGATAAGAGACCTTGGGACACAGGTGGACAGTAGTCTCTCCTTTTATAATCACATCGGCAGTAGTCAGGAAATCCTTCTACGTGGCACTCCTCATCACAAAAGGTTTCTCATCATCCAGAAAAAAAAAAAAAAAAAGAGGTCATTGTTCCCCTCTACTCATCACTCATTAGAATCATTATAGAGTACAACGCCCCTTTTGGTATGTACCTCACAAGACATCTACAACAACTGGAAAGGCTGCAGAAATACCTCACAAAGAGGATTACCAGCCTCAAACAGATGCCCTACGCAGACTGTCTAAAAAAACTCCAGCTTTACTCCGTCGCATATCGCCTACTCAAGAGGTGATCTCTGCCTAACATACAAAGCTATGACAAACCCAGAGCTGTTGGACATGCTCCACTTAAACAAATCCCAATCCCTCCGAGCTACACGCTCTAGGGACCTAAACCTTGTCAACACAATAAACAGAACATTCCGGAGGGATAGATTCCTGTCCCAGAGACTTCCCATACTCTGGAATAAACTACCTATCTATATCAAACAAAGCTCCTCGTTAGCACTCTTCAAGAAAAATCTTGATGACTGGATGGGAAATAGGAAATTAACCCCGGGGATCACCTCTGTGGCTCTGCTCGACAGTGGCACAGGAAAATAATTTTCTTGGGTGGCAAAAGCCAGGGTACCTTTTTGGCTGGGCTTGTATAGGCCCCACGGTCGATAGCCTAGTACCTACCTATGAACCTATGTATACCTCCAGATAGTTTGAAGAGCACTCTGTCAGGACACAGGAAGGCTCCAGCAATGATATGCAAGCCGTTACTAAGAGGGTCTAATTTTATGCAAGTAATTGAAAACATATTGGACCTGGTCATCACCAACATGGGTGACAGGTGTTCCACACCAGAGGTCAATCAGTCACTGGTTAGATCAGACCACGAACTAATCACTCTGGATGTCCACACCCCCCAACTAAGGAAACTACAGTAAAAAACTTTTTTAAAGTAAACTTCACCTTACTTAAGACAGAGGTGGTAAGTTTCACAGCCCCCACACTAAAGGATAACGCTGCCCAAGATGCGGAAACATTTACAAATGCACTCTATGAGCACCTACAAGGATGCATGGATCGTGCCATCCCTAGCAAAACCAAGACTCACTCCTCAGAGAAGAAAACCAGTTTGGTGGACCCCTGCCATAAACAAGCTATACAACAGAAGGAAGAAACTAGTTCAGAAAAAAAGCAAATCCCAAGAAGGAAAGACATCCCTGATCAGTATCAGTAAGAAACTAAGGTCCCTCAGGAAATCATCCAAGGCGAACTTCAAAAAAATAAATAAATAAATAAATAAATAAATAGCCAAGGATTCAAAAGATAACCACAAAGCCTTCTTTAGCTATGTTAAGAATCTAAGGGGCAACTTGCAGATATGCACTGAACTAGTGCAAAATAGCACAAAATATACTGAACCTACTGATATTGCCAACACCCTGGCAAATAGATTCAGTACAAACTTCACCCCCTCTCACCTCCAAAAGGGCCCACAACAGTACTGGAAAAGTGAAGTGTCCCAAAAATCACAGATGCACAGGTGAAAACAGCCCTTTCAAAAGCCAAAAACACGTCAATGGGACCAGATGGTGTCCCAGGCTGAGTCTCGCACGAACTACAGAATGAACTAACCCCCCACCTAAACATGCTATTCAACCTCAGCCTCTCCACAGCCTACGTGCCCACAGAATGGCACACAGCAACGGTTATTCTTCTCCACAAAGGAGGGGCCACAACTGACCCTGGTAACTATAAGCCTGGTCGGCAAGGCTATGGAGCGCATCATCATGAAACTCATTAACAAAGACACTGGAAACCTCCAAACACTTGACCCGACCCAGTTCGGCTTTGTTAAGTGCAGATCAAGCCTACTAAACCTGGTTGACTTCTTCGAGACAGTCACCAAGGTCATAGACGAGGGAAAGGTGGTTCACACAGCCTACCTTGATCTTGCCAAGGCGTTCGACACCATTCCTCACTCGGGTATTATAGAAAAACTCACCAGCCTGAACATAAACCCCTATGTCACGAGATGGATTGCCAACTGGCTTACAGACAGAACTCACATGGTAAGCATAGCGGGCTCCAGGTCCGACTCTAAACCAGTAACAAGTGGTGTCTCGCAAGGCTCGGTCCTGGGACCCCTACTGTTCGGCATACACTTCTCAGAAGTACAGGCAAACACAGGAGGACTATGGCTAACAAAGTTCACCGATGACTGCAAACTGGGAGCCATAACTTGACTCTCCGGCTGACACGGACATCCTCCAAAAGGGCCTTACTGAGACGGACACCTGGTGTCAAACTCATGGCCTCAAGCTAAATGCCAAAAAATGCATAGTCATCCCGTTTGGGAAAAACAAAACACCCACGAATTACCATAGGTGGCAGCCCCCTTAATACAGAAGAGGTAATAAGAGATCTGGGGACCCAGGTAGATAGTAATCTCTCCTTTGACAATCATATTGCCAAAGTAGTTAGGAAATCCTTCTATGTAGCCCATCTAATTACTAAAGGGTTCGCATCTAGAAATAAAGAGGTTATAATGCCCTTCTACTAGTCACTCATTAGACCCATCATAGAGTATAATGCTCCATTTGGGATGTACCTCACAAGACACTTCCAACAGCTGGAAAGACCACAAAAGTACCTCACCAAGAGAATCACTGGCCTCAAACATATATCCTATGCAGCCCAGCTGAAAAAACTCTGGCTGCACTCAGTGGCATATCACTTACTCAGAGGTGACGTCTGCCTGACTTACAAAACCATGTCCAATTCAGAATTGATGGACATGCTCCACCTAAAGAAATCCAAGTCACTGTGAGCCACGCACTCTAGTGAGCTAAACTTTGCCACAACAACAGAACATGCAGAAGGGATAGATTCCTGACTTAGAGACTCCTCATGCTTTGGAACAAAATTCCAAACTATATCAGGCAGAGCCCTTCACTAACACTCTTCAAGAGAAACCTTGACGAGTGGATGGGTAACAGAAAATACACCCCTGGGATCACTTCATTGGCTATGATTGACAGAGGATCAGTTAATTAATCAAAGGGGTGGCTAAAGCAGACACACTCTGGCTAGGCTTATAAATGCCTTCGGGCAGATAGCCTCATACCTACCTATGAATCTATATCTTCACAGTTAGTCAGAGTGAACTTTAACATAAGAATCTGATCATTCAAAATTATGAAAATCAGAGTTGCAGAATACATTTTCCCATACTCACCAATACTCTTCCCATCCTCATCAGAAACAGCAGGATTGGAATTAAAGTGTTTGGTAGCTGGATCAGGTTTGGGAAGAGAGATTATAAAGGCTTAAAAAAAACTGAGGAACGTTATACATCCTATCTGCCTTTTTTGGGGTAGCTCACAGACTGTTGGGGACTAACTGCAGGCAGTAGCATACACATCATCTAAAGCAGACAGAGCAGGAAGAATGGGCGTAGGTTCTAGATATCTTTTCTGTAATATAGTTTATAGTATGTTCTCAGGGGCTAAGAACCTCAGTGTTCTCTCAGTGAAAACACTGGCACATTCTAGAGAAAAAATCAGACCCCCCCCCCCAAAACACACACACAGTCAGAAAGTGAGCTCTCCTCTGAGTCCGAATCAGAAATTTGAGGAAAAACCAAGTATCCATCAATTTATCTTCATCCATTTTCAGATTCTTGAATTGCTTCAGTAGAAGAGGCATCTCTCTTTCTTCCACCAGAAACTACTATACACGAAGGATGAATAAATAACCTGAACTACTTCTAAGGAAATCTGAGGAGTAGTTACATGCTTAGCTTTTTGTCTTCTTTTTGACAGGAAAAGTGGAACCAGCAGTGTTATTAATGGTGGCAGTAGCTTCCCCAGGGAGGGGCACAACATTCTGACAAAACAGTTCCCACTCCCAGGGCCAACAAGAGTGGTTTCCCCTTGCCCACTGACGTGACCCCAACAGTTGCAGAGGACATGGCTAACCCTCAGTCCTTAGTGGCTGTAGCTGGTACAAAGGGTTCTAGGGTAAAAGATGAGGGGTCTGAGTACAACAAACGGCCATAGCGGAGTCACCCACCTGCAGCGGAGGCAGATTGTTAGTCTGCTGTAATGGCAAAGGCTGTTTGCTTAACTTTTTCTTTGGTGGTAATAAATCTCAAAGGGGCTTGGAGCTCAAGTTTGCCTTTTTGTCACTTCAGCTCAAGCTGGCAGGCAGTTTGGGTGCATGGAAGGTGCCCTGAATGTTTGGAAGTTGGCCAGCTGTTATATCCTTGGCAGGATACAACCATACAGCTAAGGCTGCTGCACCAGTGATTGATATGAAGAACATTGTTAGATACTGACAGTAGAACACTTGGCACTATGTAATTGTAAAGTGAACTGAACTATATCTCAGTACGCACACATCACACAGTTTGCCTACTATTAGAATCAGGGAGAGTAAATAAGAAGGTAATGTGCAGACCTGGGGCATTGATTAGCACACATAATGACAGTAAAATGGCACAAGGGGAATCATTCATATGCAAACCTTAACACTAGTCCTAGGTTAAATAATAAAACACCCTGCACATTACCTTTAAAAGCAATTCTAGTAATGCTTAAACAAAGGTGTTTCTCTGTATTTGTCTGTGTGTGAGTTTGTAATTCAACCTTAAGTCACCATGCTGGGAGTCTCCTAGCTGAAAGAATAAAGTTCTTAAGACAAAACATAATACTTCAGTCCACAGGCTCCTTTTAATCCTATGGCATTGCCACCAGCATGGTATGCTGGAGTTCTTGGGTTACAGTCTGAAATAAGAGCCGATATTAACCTCTCACTTCCACAACCCTTCCCTAACAAACAAGCGCACACACACACACACACACACACACACACACACACACACACACACACACACACACACACACACACACACCCCCTGCAAACTAAAACTATTCCTTACCCTAACCCTCAGTCATAAACATGCCACACAGGCAAAGCAGAAAAATCTATCCCCCACGCTAACAGTTGCCATCAGACACTTGCACATACAACGTTATCCCAAATGCCAAAACTCTTGGTCTTTCTGCAGGTTTTGTCACACCTCCCATGCTCAGCGTTGCTCATTGGCTGTTGTGCCCATCAAAAGATCATGAGCTACTATCACACACCCTATTCCTCTACATATGCAACTTAAGGCCCACTATTCTGAGGGTCATATCATAATAGTCAGAATTTAAACAGGTCCCCCAGTTTCCCACATTACCCTCTTACACAGACCACCTCCTTCTTATGCTCAAGAACAACATTCCACCTTTTTCTTTTTGCCTTCTTGTCAGAAGAAAAATTCAAACGAGTCGCATCTGCCTCAGGTGATGAAAATTTTCTTTATTAGCAGCTAACCAGATTACATAGCATGTTGGCCAAGATGATCTCCTCTGGTCAACTTGTTTACTGACATCAGCTTTTATACTGCAAGCAAAACAACTTTTTGTTACATTTCTGACCGTTGACAGTTGGCTATGAAAACATATGGGATAAACATGTTTATCACAAATCACCTCAAACCAACAGTTAGTACAGAATGTTCAAGAAGTACAGAATGTTCAGTTCAACAATGGTAGCTCAAATTTTCCAGGACACACAGCCTGCTTCAGTAAATTAACTCTTACTTGGCCGTGCATCCTTATCCCAGGCTTCACCAAGCTATAACTAAATCTCTTTAATCCGAAATGCAGAAAACAGTTATTATTCAGGTTCATAAGCAATGCTGCATTTTGTTCACAGATGAGGCCCATCTTTGATAGGCAAATCCCAACAAGTAACATGTTCACTTTGCAAGAAGAGGAAAAAGACAAATAACAGTATGTTTTAAAACTTTTTCTCTTAACATTTCCCCCCTGAAAACACTTTTATTTGTCTTTTATTTCAGCAATATATGGTAAAAACTAAGTTTTTCTTTGCATACATTACTTCATTGGCAAGACAAACTTTTAAACTTCAAAAACATTTGCAAAAGTCACACTTCAATGTATTCACTTTCACCAGTCTGTTGCAATTGCTGGTACATTGTCTTTGTAACAGCAGTATCAACCAGTCTTTGTAGAAGACCTCTGAGGGTATACAACAGCAACCACATACCACCACGAAAGCCACAGCAACTCCAGTGGACACCAGGAAAAGTACAGTTTTGTACCTACCATAAATGTAGATGTCCGAGAGGTATGCATCTGCAGTCCTAACATATGGGTTGTCCTGCCTCAGGCAGGCCTTCGGTCGGCCGGATTCCAAAGTCTGGGTCTGGCCTCGGCTGATGTCGCACTTCACTCGACGTTATAGCTGCTGTCAATTGGGTATATAGGCATCAGCCGACACCATTTTCCTCAGTGTTTCTTGCCCCAGATGCCAGGTGCCCTCTAGGAAGGCTAAATTTGGACAAATGCAAATGATTCCAAACAGTAGAGAGCAAATAAAAATAAACATGTATATACATATATACAAACAAATACACCATAATAGATTCCCCCAGCTAGCTACAAGATGGGCAAATACCCTAGGAGTACCACAGAGGGGAAGGAGGGTGGGTAATCCTGACTGCAGATGCATACCTCTCGGACATCTACATTTATGGTAGGTACAAAACTGTACTATGTCCTTCAAGGATGCATCTGCAGTCCTAACATATGGGTAGAATACCATAGCCAAACTGGGGAGGAGGCACTAAGAAGATTATGGTGTAGTTAAGATCCCTTGCAAAACAGCAGTGGCAAAACCTGCTCGGGATCTGGAGTATAAAGGTAGATTACAATGCTTGGCAAATGTATGCACGGAGCTCCAAGTAGCAGCCTCTAAAATGTCTTTGGTAGCCACTCCTCGTAAGAAAGCTGTAGTAGTGGCTGTAGCCCTTGTGGAGTGAGGTCTGATGTTTTCTGGAGTTGTCTTTCCATGAAAAGAGTAACAAAATCTAATGCAATTTCCTATCCATTTTGAGATTGTCTGTTTTGAAATTGCTTTTCCTTCCATTCCTGTTGCACATGCTACCAGAAGCTGGTCAGTTTTTCTATTGTTCTTGGTTCTGTCCAGGTAGTAGCGCAATTGCCTGTGCACATCCAAGGTATGCTGTAGTCTTTCCCCCCTGTTCTGCGGGTTGGGGAAGAATGTTGGTAGGTGGATTGCTTGGTTTAATGATACCCTGGAGACCACCTTTGGCATAAAAGTAGGATTAGTTCTCAAGGACACTCTATCCTGATGGAAGATAAGGAAGGGCTGTACTGCCATTAATGCCTGTAATTCAGAAACCCTTCTTGCTGAAGTGATTGCAAGTGGGAAAGCAGTTTTCCAAGATAAGAACTGTAATTCTGCTGTTGCTGCTAGTTCAAAAGGGGGAAGTGTTAACTTTTCTAGCACAAAGTTCAGGTCCCATGTAGGCAAAGGTGGCTTCCTTGGAGGCTTTACATTTTTAATTCCTCTCAGAAACTGCCTGAGTAGAGGATGAGAGAAGACTGGAGGATCCATGTTGTATTCTGCTGAAATTGCTGATGCATGAATCTTAATGGAGGAGTAAGACAGGCCATTGTAGAAAAGCTCTGCTAAATATTCCAGGATGTTAGACATGTTTGCCAATGATATATTTTCTCCTTTTGCTGCACTCCAAATGAGGTATCTTTTCCATTTTGCTGAATAAGTTTTCCTTGTGGAGGGTCTGCGAGCCTCCAGGATAATGTCTTTAACCCTTTGAGATAAATCTGGGTTATTTTGTTTTATGTAATGTTCCAAGCAGCTAGCTGTAGTGTTTTCAAGTTTGGATGCAGGATTTTGAAGTTGTTCTGTGTTAGCAGTAAAGGAACTAGAGGTAGAGGCCATGCGTGTGCCCGAGACATACTCCTCTGTAGCGGGTACCAATGTTGCCTCGGCCAGTCTGGAGCTATCAGGATGATCCTTGGGTGATCTTCTTTGATCTTCAGTAGCACTTTGTGCATCAAAGGAAGAGGTGGGAATGCATATGCTGTCAGGTTTTCCCAACTGAAGGATAGGGAGTCCACCTTCCAAGCAAGTGGGTGGTATGTCCTTGTGCAGAATTTTCTCAATTGGTGGTTGTGTGGGGATGCGAACAGGTCTATTTCTGGTAGTCCCCATTTCTTTGTAATGGATTTGAAGATGTCTGGATGCAGCATCCATTCGTGGGCATCCGTGGTAGTTCTGCTTAAGATGTCTGCTAGTATATTTTCTTTTCCTGGCACAAATATGGCCTGGAGCTGAATGTTGAGGTACAGGGCCACATTCCAGAGGTCCATTGCCATCCGGCATAGAGGATATCAATGTGTGCCTCCCTGTTTGTTGATATACCACATAACTGTGGTGTTGTCCGTCCTTATCAGCAAATGACCTTGTTGAAGAAACGGTCTGAATGTCTGAATTGCCTGTTTTACTGCCAGCATCTCTTTTTGATTTATGTGTAGGTTCAGCTGGTCTTGTGTCCATAAGCCTTGTATGCACTTGTCCACCATGTGTGCCCCCAACCGAGGTCTGAGGCGTCCGTGGTGATAGTCTGGCTTGGGTGAGGGCTGTGGAAAGGCAGTCCTTTGTTCAATTGACAGGCCTGAGCCCACCACTGGAATTCTTGCTTCAGGCATGGAATTATTGGAATTTGGGCTTCTAAGCTGTGCTTGTGCTGAGACCATAAATTCCTTAGGTACCATTGCAACTTCCTCATATGTAGTCTGGCATGTGGAATCAATATTATGCAGGATGCCATGTAACCCAGGGCTTGCAGGACTTTCCTTGCTGTAAGCTGGTTCTGCATTGTTAATGCCATGAAATAGAGTGGTAGTTGCTTTTGCTTTTCTGCTGTGAGGAATGCCATTTGATTTGATGTGTCCAGTTCTGCATCCAAGAAAGTTATCCTTTGGGATGGTATCAGCCTTGACTTTAAGTTGACTGTGTATCCCAGGGCTTGCAATAAGTGAATAACCTTTCTCAAATCTTTTGTTAATTTGTTTTTGTTGTCCGCTTGTAACAGGCAGTCGTCCAGGTATGGATAAATTTGAATTCCCTGAAGCCTGCAATGAGCAATTACTGATGCCAGGCATTTCGTGAATACTCTGGGCGCAGTAGATAAGCCAAAAGGCAATGCTGAGAATTGATAATGCTCTGATCCTGCAAGAAATCTGAGGTATCTTCTGCAATCTGGTCGTATGGGGATGTGCAGGTATGCCTCCTTGAGATCTAGAGTCACCAGCCAATACTCCTTGCCCAGCATGGGAAAAAGTTGCTGTAGGGTCAGCATCTTGAATTTTGGAACAATGAGATATGTGTTCAGAGCGGACAGGTCGAGAATAGGTCTCCATTGGTTTTCCTTTCTTGGTACCAGGAAAAGTCTGGAATAAAATCCTTGTCCTTGTTCCATAGGCGGTACCTTTTCTATAGCTCTCATCCTTAGTAAGTGGTCGATTTGTTCTAGAGCGTTTGTTTTTTGGTTTGGTGGTAGGTTTGGCATTCCTCTCTTCCTTGGTAGAGTATGGAAGTGAAACCTGTAACCTTTGTCTATTGTCTGTAAAATCCATTTGTCTCCTGTAATGTAATGCCAGTTTACTGAAAATAAGGCTAGCTTTCCGCCTAAGGGTGCTTCTAGTTGTTCCCTGGTAGGCGGTATCAGAGCCAAGTCACTGTGACTGTCCTGTGGAAGTGGTAGTGGCTGGATCTGTGGCAGTACTTCTCTGGTTGTTAGGCTGCCACTGACGTCCCCTGTAGGCACCTCTGGATTGACCTCTGCTTCTTGGGCGCCTATTTCTGCCTCTCTGTGCTCTGGTGGTGTCTGGAAAGGACCAATTCTTCGAAGGCAAATTCCTACTAAACCTCGGAGGCTGGACCTGTAAGAAATCCTTGACTGTTTGGACAGATTTTGCTTTTTCTTCCACCTTCTTTAACACTTGCTGTGCAGGGGAGCCAAACAAACTGTGTTTTTCCATGGGAGCATCTAGGAGCTTTGACTTTACATGGTCTGGTAAGGATTGCTCTTTTAACCATGCATGCCTTCTGATCACTGTGCCAGTCATAGCTGATCTAAAGGAAGCCTCCAGTGCATCATAGCCGCATTTTAAGGAATGATTACTGACCTGCTGAGTGTTATGTACCAAATCCTGAAGGGACTTACGGTCTATAGGTTCAGGAGAGGACAGTTTTTTATTTAGCTGATCTAACAAAAATTCCTGATACTGAATCATGTGGAATTGACAGTTTAAGGCCCTAGCCGAAAGAGTAGCAGAAGTATAAACTTTTTTACCCCATCTCTCTAATGCTCTAAATTCCCTTTCAGAGGGGAGGGTTTTTTTGGCAGAGGAAGCTGCTACAGCTTTGGGGCCCTGTGAAATAGTTTCAGGATCTGCAATAGGAGCCTTATACAAATGATAATGTGTGTCCGGGACCCTGTAGTATCTGTCGGGCTTAGCAGGGGCCGGGGGAAGAGAGTCAGGGGCAGTACAAGCATCATTAAATGCATCATCCACAACAGTAAGTACTGGAGGAATGGCTAAAGGCTTATGCTGTGGCAAATGTAAAAAGGTCCTAAGCCTTTTCCTAGAATCTGAAAAATCCTGGCCCTGCCATTGAAATTGTTCTCTCATAGCATGCAAGGTTTCCCCAAAAGAAAATTCCTCAGGAGGAGAGGCAGAAGGAATGGAGTCTTCTGCATCAGAGTCCTCATATGGAGAATAAGGGCCTTCTGGAGGATTTGAGTTTTCTGAATCATCAGAGGAATAATCTGGAGAAACTGGCTCAGGGGGCTCTGCTCTAGGCCTCTTCTCTGGAGGGGGATGAGAGGCCCTGTCAGGGTGAGGTTGGGATCCCCTGATCAAAGAAATGAGATCCTCTGCCAGGCTAAGCATTTGGGTACTAGAGCTAGGTCTGTGTGGGGGGGGTTTAGCAGGCAAGGCCTTAGAAGATTTAGCTGCTTTAGCCCTAGAAAAAGCCTTGATAGACATGGATGCAGGGGGCCTAGCAGCTCCACGTGCAGGAGTAGATATGTCTAAGGGAATAGTATCTGATAAATCCTGAGAACCTGCAACAGCAGGTGGAAATTCAGTAGCAGATTCAGCCATGCTGGATGAGGCCTCGGTTGTAGGAGGCATGCTTCCGGCCGAAGGAAGAACCGAGGACTCTGTTTCAGCCGAAACAGAGACACTCGCGGTTGGCTTAACTGCGTTTTCGGCCGAAACCGCGGACCGCGAGTGTCGGTCCTTTTCCTTACGCTTTTTAGCTAATTGTGAAGTCGGAGTCTCCGACGGCATGTTGTAAGCAAAAGCGGGGCCGAAAAACTCCTCTGCAAACTCCGACCGACGTCTAAGTGTCCGTCGGTTGAAGGAAGCACAGGCTAGACAAGCTGCTACGTCGTGGTCTGGGCCTAAGCAAGGAAGGCAGTAAGAGTGGAAATCCTTATGAGGTATTTGTTTCCCACAAGTTAAACAGTTATTTACTTTTTCTGACATCGGCTGAGGCAAGAAAGAGTCCCCAACGGGGTACTTAGCTTTTTAGAAGTCTTCGGTAGTAGTAATCTCTGGTTCTGACCGACCGGCACTTGCGAACAGCTTCTGCTTCGGGCGCCACGCGGCAAGAAAGACTGGGGAAAATGGCGTCGGCTGATGCCTTTATACCCAATTGACAGCAGCTATGACGTCAGGTGAAGTGCGACATCAGCCGAGGCCAGACCCAGACTTTGGAATCCGGACGACCGAAGGGCTGCCTGAGGCAGGACAACCCATATGTTAGGACTGCAGATGCATCCTTGAAGGACATCTGCTGATGAGATGACTCCATTTTCCAAACCACGCTTGTAGAAAGTCTGTAAAGGGATTATTTACCCCAGATTTCAATGCCAATTCTTCGGATAACATCTCCAAACCTTTCAAAGCTCGAGTGATACTTCCATCAGGCGCAGTGTTGTTTGGAACATATGTACAACAGAAAGTCCCAAACATCTTGCAAACTCCTCCCTCTTTGGCCAGGAGCATATCCAACGCAATTCGATTCTGCCATGCCACCTGTGAAGTGGCCTCCAGTTGTTCAGCAATTCCTTTCAATGCATCTTTGGTATAGTTCACAAAACGCTGCTGGTTATAGTAAATGTAGTTGATCCAGTCCACATTCTTATTAGGTTGAATCCAGACAAAGATGGATGTAAAACCAGCTGCTATTTGGTTTATTGCTTTGTATTTATCAGGTACGCCTCTTGGTACGCCAATGCTATCGATGTAGACACCGTTATCGAAGGATTGCTTCGGTGCCTCTCTTTCTCCTACTCAACCACTTCGGCTTTATTTCAGGTTCTCTTACAAAACTGCTTGCTGGAACTGGGAAAATGTAGAATGGCAGAATTAACTTTACAAGTGCACAAGTTCCCTTCCAGGGAATCGTAAGCCTTGATCTGAGTTTGTTGTCTCCACATAACCACCATACGTCTGCTAAACTATGAGTTTGGTTCTCCAGAAATGGATTCTCATTGCCATTCACAGTAACATTGCAATAGTTCTGTCCCATATTGCCATAATTCTTCCCTGTGCCATCTCTGGAAATGCACATATACGAACCTGGATAAGAAATCGCTGCAGGAGGTTTCTCAACTTTGCTTATGACTGGAAAACGCTGAGTTTCATTTTTGCATTTATCTTCAGTTTTGTTGAAGAATAATTTCAACAGACACGTTAGGTTACCTTCATCTCGCATCAATGGGACTGTCGCTAGTTGCTGTTTACCTTCAGCACAAGAAATACAGTTTTCACGATGTGCTTCTTGGGTACTATATCTAACCCAAGATAACCATTCATTATGGTGTACGAATCCCGTCTCGAATAACAATTGTTCTTCTTCTGTGAAGGCAAAATCTGCTTTACTTGTCGCATTCTTAAGGCTTTGCACTTTAAGTTGGAGGGTCCCCAAAGGATCAGTTCTAGTTGGAAGGGACACTCCAATTCCATAAACTCCTGAATCACTTTCTTGTGGTGACACAATGGTTATAGTAATTACTTTGGTACCTTGGGAATGCGCAATTTTTATTCTTTGTTGCCTGCTTTTATCTTTCTCTGGTATCACTGCACCACTTGTTTCCCATCCATTCACATCTGTTGACCACCAAACATTTGACCAGGACGTACAGTTTCTATTGCACAAGTATTTTGCACGAGTCAAGAAATTATTATTGTTCCATTTAGAACAGTCCAAAATTCCTTCACAAAGTTTCACTTTAAACACAGTAGTAACACCTGTTTGCGCTTGGAGCACCACCATTCCTTTTTCTCTTGCAACTGTTCCTTCTCGTATGGACATATTTACTTTTGCCACCAAAATCATCATCATGTGACAGTTCAAGTACCAGTTGAACATGGCCATCCTCCCTAAGGACTACCTCGCGCCGTTGGTTTCTTCACTGGGTTTGATACGAACTAACCCCTATTGGGCTAATCCCCCTTTGTAGCCAGACTTTGCGCTCAGAGGTCCGGTGGAGTTTGACCAACATCAATGGTAGAAGGAAGAGTCTTGAGTTTTTTACAGTGGGTGATATGAATCCACGAAGTCCTCTCAGCGATCTTTACAGCCGTAGGTGTCGAGATTAGTACTTGGTATGGGCCTTCCCACCTGGGGGATGACCAATTCTCTTCACAATTCGGATCCACACCCAGTCCCCGAGTGCCACGCTTAACAAGGTTTCATTTCTGGAATCTGCAAAGGAGTCATTGGTTACAAGAGATTTGACATTTAGCAGCTTCTTCATATAATCCGCTAGATCCTCACCCCCCTCAAGTTCCACTGGCGACAATCCTTGCCACTGTGGGACGTAATATGGTCTCCCAAACAAAAGTTCAAATGATGTAAGTCCTTTGTAGGAAGGTGAGATCTGCATATACAGGAGTGCCAAAGGAAGGCACGTAGTCCATGATCTATGTGTTTCTGCCATCAGTTTGCGGAGCTTACTCTTCAAGACACCGTTGTGTCTTTCCACCAGTCCAGCTGATTGGGGATGGTAAGCACAATGACATTTAAGATCAATTTGAAACACTTGACCCAACTTCTGAACAATCTGGTTAACAAAATGAGACCCATTATTCACTGTAAATGCGTCTTGGTAAACCAAATCGGGGAATTATTTCTGTAGTCAAAAGCTTTGCTACTGTTTGTGCATTCGGGTGCTTTACTGGAAAAGCTTCTACCCATTTAGAAAAAGCATCAATAATGAATAAACAGAACCTTTTTCCCTCTGAGGGTGTCAATTCAATAAAGTCCATACAGAGTGTGTGGAATGGATATGGAGGGGTGGGGAATGCCTGCTGAGACTTTTTAACTCCCCACTGAGCATAATACTTTGCACATAATAAACAAGATAAACAGAATTGCTTTGCATAAGTTGAAAACCCCTTACACCAAAACACCTTAGACACTATTTGAATCATCGTCTGTACTCCTACAAGGGCAGGTCCATGGCTAACCAATGCCGCATACCTAAAAAGGTTTGAGGGTAATACCATTTTGCCATCTGATGCCCTATACAACCCATCCTGTTGAGTGATACCATATTTTACCCAATGACATTTTTCCTTCTGTGTTGTCAATGTTTGCATTACTTTTAGTGTCTCTAAGTCTAAGAGGTGTCCGGGCTCTAAATCATTGTCATGTAAAAGCAAATCATTTTCTTGAGCTGCCTTTTTTGCAGCCATATCAGCAAGTGCATTTCCCCTGGAGACAGGATCTTTTCTGTTGGTATGTGCATTACATTTACATATCGCTATCTGAAGTGGTAGTTGCACTGCATCTAACAACTGTAAAATTAAATCTCTGTGATTTATTGGTTTGCCTGTCGCAGTAACCATTCCCCTATTCTTCCATTGTTGAGCAAAAACATGTACAGTGGAGAAAGCATATTGACTATCTGTATAAATTGTCACTTTTTTACCCTCCCCTAAGGTACAAGCTCGAGTCAAAGCCACCACCTCAGCTGCTTGTGCAGAATAAATGTCTGACAATCTTTTTGCCTCCAAAACTTCAGTTTCTGTGGTGACTGCATACCCTACTAGTGTTGTTCCTACAGTGTCCTTCTTTGCTGATCCGTCTACAAACAAAACGAGATCAGAATCTACCAACGGAATATCCATTAAATCTGGTAGGGGAAGTACTTTGTCATGAATGCTCTCTAAACAAACGTGTGGAGTACCTTCTTCTGGAGTCGGCAAAAGTGTCGCCGGATTAAGAGTAGTACATCTTTCTATGGTCATATGAGGCTGTGTCAGCAGCACTGTCGTACATGACAAATGTCGACTAGGAGATAAAAAGGTGATCTTATCTTGCAAAAGTATAGTAGCAAATGAATGTGGAACCCGCAATTGCAATGGGTGAAACAAAACTAATGATGCTGAGGCTTGTACTGCCATGGCAGCTGCCACTACAGCTTGAACACAATGGGGCAATGCCCTTGCAACAGGATCTAATCTGGAGGAGTAGAAAGCTATCGGTCTCTGTTTATCCCCATGTACTTGTACCAGAACCAAAGTCATATATCCTCCCTTACAATCAACCATTTGTATAAACGGCTTAGAATAGTTCGGAAAACCCAAAACAGAGGATCCTGCTATCAATTGCTTAATTCTATTAAAATGCCTGTATTGCCGTATTTGTCCACTGTATATAATTTTTAGCTGCCATGGGAGTGTCATAGATTAGTGCGGTCAATGGCCCTACTTCCTCAGCATAGTTGGGGATCCAACTTCTACAAAAATTAGTCACACCTAAAAAGGACATCATCTCCTGCTTAGTCATGGGCATAGCTGCCTCAAGAATTGCTTGTTTTATTTTGTTCTCCAATTGTCTACCTGCCTGCGAAATTAAATAACCCAAGTACTTCACTTGTGCTTTCCACAATTGTAACTTTTCTTTATTTACTTTATGTCCTTGCTCAGCTAAAAAACTAAGAAGGGCAAGGGTATCCCTTTTACAACCTTCCTGCATGGGTGAGGGCAACAAAACATCATCTACATACAACAGAACCTGGATTCCCTCTGGGGGAACAAACTGACCTAAATTCGCAGCCATTTCTTGTGCGAATATTGGACTCTCACAAACCCTCTGGCAATCTGGTGTGTGTATCTTTTTTTCCTTGATAAGTGAATACAAACCAAAATCTACTCTCCTTATGTAGTGGTATGGAGAAAAAAGCATTGCTTATATCTATGACAGAAAAATATCTGTGCTGAGGTAGTAAA
Source organism: Protopterus annectens (assembly GCF_019279795.1). NCBI lineage: Eukaryota > Metazoa > Chordata > Ceratodontiformes > Protopteridae > Protopterus > Protopterus annectens. The sequence goes on along the minus strand of NC_056748.1, from coordinate 1,097,389,881 downwards.
TAATTAAGTAATGTATAGGGGTCAGGGACTACCGGTGCTCTTGGGATCATAGCCGAATTAACTGCTTGTAAGTCCTGAACCAACCTCCATGACCCAGGAAACGGAGTATTGCAGGGCTTAATCTGGGCATTCAACAAGAATTCCTAGTTTTAGCTGCTCAAAAAACCTGACTTTGAGTTATACAAACTTCACCTGCTGTTTTCATCAGTCCTACATCCCCTTTACCTTTTGACTATAAATCTACAGGTAAGGCACTTTTTGTCATGCCCTTTCTGTTTTGTCATCCCTGAAGTGCACACTTGGTTGTGCCCAAGTCACCCAATTTAATCTTTGTACCCGGATCTGTTGATCTTTCAACTGACTTCGGACATGGTGTCCAAATTTACGCCAAATCTACCCAATGTGTCCCCACCGCTTTAGTAACTGAAATATGTGGGCTATAACCTGAATATAAAGAACTCATTTCCTTAGTCAAAGTACAGGTCACTACTGTATTACCTGCATCCCAAAGCATATAATTCAAAATTATCCACCAGGGCCTTTCTGTAAAACATTGTACAATGTAACAACCTGCGTGACCAAGATTTACTTAAAGCTAGGTACCAGATCTGTATCAACCTCCCGGCGAAATCAAGTCCTGGCTATACCAGTAAAACAAGTCTTGTACTCTGTACCACCAAGCCATCTGCTAACCTCGCCTCAATGCCTTTAGGTGTGGGTATTCCAAACAAATGCATCAAATCTCTTCATTCCAAATTAACTGCACAAACTATTGGGTAGAATCCCTACACCTAACAGTTTGGTTTGGAGGCTGTGCAAATCATAGAGGAAGCAGTGGCTGATAATTTTCCTTGCAAAATAGCTGTGGCAAGGACAAACTCATCTGACTTAGAGTAGAGAGGCAGAACTGCTGGAGAAAAGTCTGTGATGCACCTGAATCACACTCCACTTTCTGTCCCTCAACCAAAATCTCTATCTAGTTGCCACCCCTTAGAAATGCTGTTGAAGTGGCAGTAGCCCTAGTGGAATGAGGCCTAATCCCAGCTGGAATCTCTTTGCCATGATGGAAATAACAAAATGCAATGCAAAACCCAATCCACCTAGAAATAGTTTGTTTTGACACAGGCTTGCCCTCATGAACTCAAAGCAAAAGAAACAAACAACTGCTGAGACTTTCTAAAATCCTTAGTCCTGCTTAAATAATAACGCAATTGCCTGTGTACATCTAAAGTGTGCAAAATCTTTTCCCTTTATTTTGGGGATCTGCATAGAAAGTAGGCAAATGAATAGTTTGGTTTAAAGCCACACTAGAGACCACCTTAGGCATAAAGGAAGGATTAGTACGTAATGATACCCTATCCTTATGACAAATCAAAAGGCTCAACCGCCATAAGGGCCTGTAACTCGAAACCCTTCTTGCAGAAGTAATGGCCAACAAAAAAGCAGTCTTCCATGACAAGTATTTCAGGTCAGCAGTAGCTGCAGGCTCAAAAGGTTGTAGAGTAAGTTTCTCCAACACAAAATTGAGATCCCAAGCAGGAGTAGGAGCTCTAAGGGGGTCTTATATTCTTTGCCCCTAAGAAATTGCTTGAATAAAGGATGTGAAAACAATGGTGGGTCACAATCATAGTGAGCTGAAATTGCTGCAGCATGAATTTTAATGGAAGAGAAAGACAAACCTTTGTCCAATAACTCAGTAAGATATTGAAGAGCCACACTCAAATTAGGCTTCAAATCTCCAAATTCTGTGCTGCAGTCCAAAATAAAAATCTCTTCCATTTTTCTGCATACACTTTCCTTGTACTAGGTCTTCTGGCTTCCATAATCACATTTAAAACCTGTTGAGGAAGTTGAGACCTGCTGTCTTTCAAAACAGAATATGCCAGGCTGTTAGATGAAGAGTTTGAAGCTTGACATTGAGCAGATGACCGTCCCTCTGAGACAATAGGTGTGGAATCAAGGGTAAAGGCCATGGAGGCTTCCTTACCAGACTCCTCAGTAATGGGTACCAGTGCTGCGAGGCCAATCTGGAGCTATTAAAATCATCCTTGGCTTGTCTTGTCTGACCTTTAGAAGCACCTTTGGGAGAAGAGGCAGAGGTGGAAAAGCATACACATGAAGATTTTTCCAACTGAAAGAAAGAGCATCCACTTTCCAAGCTGTGTGATGAAATCCCTTCGTGCAAAACTTTGGCAGCTGGTGGTTTAGTGGAGAAGCGAACAGATCTATGTCTGGAGTTCCCCATGACACTGTCAATTTTTGAAATACATGAAGATCCAGTTTCCACTCGTGGGGATCCATGATTTGTCTGCTTAACACATCTGCTAAGGAGTTCTGTGCTCCCGGCAGAAACCTTGCCTGAAGAGTTAGTTGCAAGCTGGCGCAGTCTCCCATAAAATCATTGCTTGCCTGCACAATGGGTAAGAATGTGTTCCCCTTGTTTGTTGATGTACCACATGACAGTTGTGTTGTCTGTTAGAATCAACACCTGCCCTGGAAGAAGTAACTCCTTGAAAGCCATTAATGCAAACTGGACTGCTAACATCTCTTTCATGTTGATATGTAGATGCTGTAGTCTGGCAGGCCACTTGTCTTGTATCCACTTTCCATTTAGATGAGCTCCCCAAGCAATGTCTGAGGCATCTGTCGTTAGAATCTGACTCGCCTCTGGCCGGGTCACAGAGAGTCCCTTGTTTAGGTGACATTCCTGAGCCCACCACAAAAATTCCTTTTGAATGCAAGGTATTATTTGAATGACAGTGTCCAAATCCTGGCAGTGCTGTGTCCATAGATTTTTGAGATACCATTGTAGCTTCCTCATATGCAGTTTGGCATGGGGAAGCACCAGAATACAAGATGCCATGAACCCTAAGGCTTGAAGGACTGTCCTTGCAGTCAGCCCGGACTGAAGAGATAATTGATGGAAGTAACTGGAAAGATGCTTTTGTTTGTCCGGGGTTAGAAAGGCCATCTGGGCTGCTGTATTCAGTCTCACACCCAGAAAGCACATGTCTTGAGAGGGTACTAGACTGGACTTTATTTCGTTCACAGAATACCCTAGGCATCTTAGCACTGCTATGACATATTCCAAATGCTGTAGAAGGTCTTCCTTTTCTTGAGCCAGAATCAGGCAGTCGTCCAAGTAAGGATAGATTTGAATTCCTTTCAGCCTGAAGTAAGCTATCACTGGAGCCAGAACCTTTGTGAATACTCTGGGCGCAGTAGATAAGCCAAAGGGCAATGCAGAGAACTGATAATGAGAATTTCCAGCTCGAAACGCAGATACTTTCTGCAACTTAGTCTTATAGGCACATGAAGGTAAGCTTCCTTGAGATCTAAAGTTACCATCCAGTGATCTTTGCCCAGCAGAGGTAAAAGCTGTTGTAACGTCAACATTTTGAACTTTGGAATGTCCAGATAAGTGTTGAGGATAGATAAATCCAAAATTGGTCTCCACGTGTTCCCCTTCTTTGGTACTAGGAACAGGCGAGAATAAAATCCTAGGCCCCTTTCTGGCACAGGAACTGACTGAATAGCTCCTATTTGGAGTAACAGAGAAATTTGTCTGCGAGCCTCTGTTCTTTGTAGAGGAGGAATGTCTGGCATGCCTTTGAAAGGAGGCAAGGTATGGAAATAAAACCTGTAACCGTGGTGAATGATATCTAGAACCCATTTGTCTTGGGTAACTAAATCCCAATTTTCTTTGAAAAGAGACAGTCTTCCTCCTAGAGGTGCCGCCAGGCGAGAAGGTACTGGCAGCTGAAAAGGCAGGTCATTGGGTCTGCTTACGAAAGGACTGACCCCTGGCCTCACCAGAAGTCTGAGCAGGTGAACTCCCTGTCCTAGGCCTAAAAGAACCTTGAGCTCTGCCCCTACCACGTCTAGACCTACCCCTAGACTGGGAAACATAAGCAGGATAAGTCCATCCCTTAGCAGGCCAATTTCTACTAAACTTTGGAGGCTGCACCTGCAAAAAATCCTTAACAGTTTGCATAGACTTAGCCTTGTCCTCCATTTTCTTTAAAACTGCTTCCACAGGCGAACCAAACAACACATCAGACTGTAAAGGAGCATCCAAAATCCTTGTCTTAACATGCTCAGCTAAGTTCTGATCTCTCAACCAGGCGTGCCTACGAAGAACAGAACCAGTGGCAGCCACCCTGGAGGAGGCCTGCACAGCATCAAAACCACATTGCAAGGAATGTTTACCCACTTGTTCAGACACATGAACTAAATCCTGCAACTCTTTACACTCAATACCTTCCGCCAGAGCATCCACTTTAGATTTCAACTGTGAAAGAAGATAATTCTGATATTTTAACATGTGAAACTGACAATTCAACGCCCTCATGGCTAAAGTGGAAGAAGTATACACTTTCTTTCCCCATCTATCCAAAGCCCTTGCCTCTTTATCAGGAGGGACAGGATTTTTAACAACTGAGGCCTTCACACCTTTAGGCCCCTGAGAGACAGTTTCGGGTCTGCCCTAGGACTCTTGAAAAGATACTTATGAGCGTCAGGCACCCTATAATACCTATCCGGTTTAACTGGGGCAGGAGGCAAAGAATCAGGATTCAGGAAGCTTCTGCAAAACATCTTCCACCACATTCAAAACAGGAGGTATAGCTAAAGGCCTATGCTGGGGTAAAAACAAGAATTCCCTAAGCCTTTTCCTGGAATCAGAGAAATCTTGCCCTTCCCATTTAAAATGCTCCCTCATGGAATGCAGAGTCTCTGAAAATGAAAAATCCTCAGGAGGAGAAGCTGAAGGAGTAGAATCATCCACATCAGAATCAGAATAAGGAGGGTACTCCTGCAAGTCTTCAGCCGAAGACTCAGAAGCCTCCGAGCATTGCTCAAAACTCTCAAACTCAGGTTCCACCCTAGGTCTCTTATCAGGAGGGGGCACAGAACCCCTTATCATAGTAATCAAATCCTCTGCCATTTTAAGCATATGTTTCTTAGGCAAAGACCCTGAGGCACTAGGAGAAACCCCCACTGAAGCAAAACTTGGCCTGCCCCTCAACGAAGGCTTGGAAACAGAAGGGGAGGCTCTAACCACCTTAGGAAGAGAAGGAAGAACAGCCACCTGAGAAGCCCCCTCAGCCTGGCCTACTTCCTGAGAGGATACATCCTGTAACAGTAAAGTCTCACCCTGAGACTCCAAAGAAACACCTGGCAAAACCTCCGGCTCCACTGAGCCCTCTAAAGAACCGACGTCTGGGACTGTCGGTTCTTCCACTCTAGGCTTTGCTGCTTTGTCCTTGCGTTTTTTAGCGAAGCGGCCGGAGCATCCGACGGCATTTTATAATTACAACGCTTCCCAAACACTAACCTGGCACAGTCTAACCTTCTCTTAATAGTGCGTTTGTTAAATCTAGCACAAGAGCGGCATCCAACAACGTCGTGCTCAGGCCCTAAACAAGGTATACACAAAGTATGGTAATCCCTATGAGGTATCTGTTTCCCACAAGAAATACAGTTATTCACTTTTTCTGACATCCGGTTAAATACTGAGGCAAGAAAAAACCAAAATATTCCCCAACGGGGTACTTAGCCAACTTTGATTCGGTCTGAAACTCTGACTTCAGAAACTTTCAGAACGCCAACCTGCACTCGCAAAATTGCTTCTGCATCGGACCATGCGGCAAAAAAGACTGAGGATATGGCGTCGGTCATGCGCATTAGTACCCTGACGCACTGACGTCAGTCTAATGCGCCGTGACCGGCGTCAGCCATATACTTTGGTATTCGGGCCGACTGGACAGCGGACTACCCAATAGTTAGGACTGCAGCAATGTGGAATGAAGAACATCTGACCTAAATTCGCAGCCATTTCTTGTGCGAATATTGTCGGACTCTCACAATAACCCTGTGGCAATCTGGTGTAGGTGTATCTTTTACCTTGATAAGTGAATGCAAACCAAAATCTACTCTCCTTATGTAGTGGTATGGAAAAAAAAGCATTGCTTATATCTATGACAGAAAAATATCTGTGCTGAGGTAGTAAATCATTAAGTAATGTATAGGGGTCAGGGACTATCGGTGCTCTTGGGATCATAGCCGAATTAACTGCTTGTAAGTCCTGAACCAACCTCCATGACCCATCCGGTTTCTTTACAGGAAACAACGGAGTATTGCAGGGCGAATTTGGGCATTCAACAAGAATTCCTACCTGTTTTAGCTGCTCAATGACTGGCTTAATTCCTTCCTGTGCTTGCTTACTTAGCGGGTATTGGTGCTTACGAGGTCTAAAACCTGACTTTGGAGTTATACAAACTTCACCTGCTGTTTTCATCAGTCCTACATCCCCTTTACCTTTTGACTATAAATCTACAGGTAAGGCACTTAACGCACTATCTTCCTCTTGAGTTGAGAGGATTTGTCATGCCCTTTCTGTTTTGTCATCCCTGAAGTGCACACTTGGTTGTGCCCAAGTCACCCAATTTAATCTTTGTACCCGGATCTGTTGATCTTTCAACTGACTTTCGGACATGGTGTCCAAATTCGTTACCTTTTTCGCCAAATCTACCCAATGTGTCCCCACCGCTTTAGTAACTGAAATATGTGGGCTATAACCTGAGCGATATAAAGAACTCATTTCCTTAGTCAAAGTACAGGTCACTACTGTATTACCTTGCGTATCCCAAAGCATATAATTCAAAATTATCCTTGCACGTTTGTGCTTAAAGAATTCTTTTTCAAATTCTTTATCCGGACCAGGGGCCTTTCTGTAAAACATTGTACAATGTAAGTGCGCCGCAACCTGCGGTGACCCGCTCCTAGATTTACTTAAAGCTAGGTTGACCAAATCTGTATCAACCCTCCCCGGCCCGTTTTGAAATCAAGTCCTGGCTATACCAGTAAAACAAGTCTTGTACTCCCTGTACCACCAAGCCATCCGCTAACCTTTTCGCCTCAATGCCTTTAGGTGTGGGAATTGCCGCTATTCCAAACAAATGCATCAAATCTCTTCCCAGCAAATTAACTGGACAAACTTTTGATATAATTTCCCTACACCTAACAGTTTGGTTTGTTTGCGGATCTGTGAACAATAGAGGATGTGACAGTGGTTCCTTATAGATTTTCCCGTTTGCCGCTTTGACAAGGACAAACTCATCTGTCTCGCAGTTCGGGGGCAGAACTGCTGGACCCAAAAGTGTACGCGATGCACCTGAATCACATAAAAACTCCACTTTCTGTCCCTCAACCAAAATCTCTATCATGGGTTTTTGATCTAGATGCATAGCAATACCCACATTTGCCATGTTTATGACTTCACAGTCACAATCCCGCCCTTCCTTCTGAGTGTTGTGACATTCATCGCAGAGAGTGTCTGCCTCATCATCATCACAATCATTCTCACTTTCTTCTTCTTTACTATAATCACAATAATGAATTTGGTGCCTTCCTTTACTATCATATAGTCATGCAGAGCCCTTGTTCGTAAGCTGTGGGGGATGTTGCCACTCTTCACAGTCGGCAGCAAAATGCCCATGTCTACCGCACTTAAAACATTCTCCACGTTTTAACCTCCCCTCATATTTCTCTGAATGTCCACCGGTTTATTTAACATGTCCCATTTCGGGCCCCCACGTTATTTTACGCCAACACGGCGCCCTTGCCCCCTTTGGTCCTGTACCAAGAATATACCACCATCATCCCCTACTGCTAACACTTGTACTTTCTTTTTTAAACTGAAATGTCACTCAGCATGCCCTGCATATTCAAACAAAGGTTGCAGTCTACATGTTCTATGATCTACCATATGTTTCGTTATAAAACTACTTATCGGAGCCCTACAACCCTTAAGAAAAGCATTTTTCAATTGCTGTTCATACGGACTATCATTGGTCTGATCCTGCGGAATCATCATTCCGCAATTGTTACTGAACACTTCTGACAATCTTACAATATAGTGATCTACAGATTCATCATCATTTTGGATGCACTGACTTATTACTGTCCAATCTGCTCTTGGAAGCCACTTATCAGAAATTCTCTTTAACAGATCAGTGACTCGCGAGTCTAACACCCCAGAATTATGCTTTCATGTAGTGCCGTCATCTGCCTTACATGTCCAAGTACCACAAATTAAGTGCCAATCTGGACCCAGGATTTGTCGTACTACTTGTTCTACTTCTAAACCATTTAGATAATAACTTAAATGCATACCAACTATGTCCTCAGAAAACTTTTGAAAATTAACCTTGGGATGAGGAATACCATCTGTAGCTCGTTTTATATCCTCTCTAGCCCAGGGACGATAAACTAAAACGGTTGGCTCTTGTCCAACATCCCCTGCTTGTGGGTTTGCAACTTGTATTAAGGGAAGAGCTTCTGAGTAATCAGAAAGTTTAATGGCCCAACGTCCTTGCCCTGCTGGTCCTGACCTTAACTGCATAGGTTGGTCTACCTGTTGCAAAGCAACCTTGGGTACTACGGGAATTTGCGGGTAAACTGGAGGGGTCACAACGCTTCCTTGAGCAGCCAATAACCCACCCTGCTGTACAGATCCCACATCTTCAGACTGATATTGAGGAGGTTCCGCCGGTACGGCAGCAGCAATTTCCCCATACGGTGGGGCAGTTGCCTGCTTTGTACCACACAAACTGTATGCTCATCCTCCTTATCTAAAAAATAAAGCTACTTTTCCACTTGGCACCAGTGATCCCTTTTGATTTATTTTTTTCTTTTTCTTGGCACTGTTTTGCTTTTATAGCTCGTTTATTTGCTTCTTCTAACCATTTTTGTGCTTGGGGAAATCCCAATTGTCTTTGCTTTTTAGTTCTAGTTCCCGCATCTCTTTCAAATCTCTAACCAATTTTGCACAGGCATTCCTATTCAGTGTACCATCAAAATCATATCTGGACTTCCACCTTTTCAAAAATTTAACATTATTTTTGTTTAAACCTTTCATATACTTAGCATCAACATTTAAACAGGCATCACTCTCACACTTGCAGCAACTCGAACCCATGTTTCCCCTAGATTTCTTATTTTAGGACTGTACCAAAGTTATTTTACAGGGCTTATTATAAAATGGGGCTATCTTAACGGGTGATCCTAACAAAAGAATCTTAACAAGTAATCCTACCCACCCTTAACTAAAAATAAAACCCTTGTCGACAAGATTAAATTAAATTAAAAGAAAATTTATTTTTCATCCTACCTGAACCAGATGAGACTCCGTTTCCCCTTTTCATTCAGAAACCGTCCCTCAGATAGGGATCAGAGAGCGGCCGGCCTCCAGTCCGAAGGACCAAAATGTCAGAAGAAAAATTCAAACGAGTCGCATCTGCCTCAGGTGATGAAAAATTTCTTTATTATTAGCAGCTAACCAGATTACACAGCATGTTGGCCAAGATGATCTCCTCTGGTCAACTTGTTTACTGACATCAACTTTTATACTGCAAGCAAAACAACTTTTTGTTACATTTCTGACCGTTGACAGTTGGCTATGAAAAACATATGGGATAAACATGTTTATCACAAATCACCTCAAACCAACAGTTAGTACAGAATGTTCAAGAAGTACAGAATGTTCAGTTCAACAATGGTAGCTCATATTTTCCAGGAGACACAGCCTGCTTCAGTAAATTAACTCTTACTCGGCGGTGCGTCCTTATCCCAGGCTTCACCAAGCTATAACCAAATCTCTTTATTCTGAAATGCAGAAAACAGTTATTATTCAGGTTCATAAGCAATGCTGCATTTTGTTCACAGATGAGGCCCATCTTTGATAGGCATATCCCAACAAGTAACATGTTCACTTTGCAAGAAGAGGAAAAAGACAAACAACAGTACGTTTTAAAACTTTTTCTCTTAACACTTCTCACAAGTGTTAACAGACCTGCTGGTCATCTACTACGAATATTCCTAGATGATGTGAACTCCGCAAGATTGGCTAAAGGTGTAGCAGAGCAGTGGGAAGTACTGCAGCTAAAAGTCAGTAATAACACTGTATTACATAACCTGTACATCGGTTAAATTTCATGAATTTACTAAACGGTTGTGTGGGGTTACACCAGAGGTGAACTTAAAGGAGCAAACACACTGGCTTTTTTTTGGTTGGAAAGTGGGGTAAGACAAACATTCCACAGCAGCAGAGTTGCATAAATCATCATATTCGGCTCCCATGATGTGATGTACTGCAGAAAATAGTCAACAACACAGAAGTGTCCCAGCTACCTTCAGGCCCACACTTTAATGATGATCAAACCTAGGGATCTTATTTAGCAGAGACCTGAGAAAGTACTTTATACTGACCAGCGGAAGTTTGGCCAATACACCAGGAGAAACTCACTATACCCTTCGTATGCTAAACCCCGTGACTGTTAACGTACATGTAAACTGCCAACAATTCAAGCAGATGCTGTGATGTGACCAAGGAGCATCAATCCTCACCACTGCCACAGGTGGGGAATGCTCACTTTGAAAAACACACACACACACACACACACACACACACACACACACACACACACACACACACACCTGGGAAAGGCTGACACAGCTTACCCGCTCTCGCCTCCACTCAGACTTCAAGGTAGATTTGATGCCACCAGAACACCCAATTACAGTTATCAAAATTAATACTTATACAACTAGTAGCGTTTACACAAGCAACAATACTTTCAAGAACGTTGGGCCATGGTTTCACTAAATAAATGCAATTACTCTCAAAGGTTAAATATTTTCTAAAAGACCATCCACAATGAAAGGTTTGTATATATTTAATAAAATAATAATAAACATGACAATACTGAATATCTATTTACAATGAACACCAGAGTTTCAATCACAGGAAATATATAAAACAACACAGATGGAAAGACTTGTACAGATACAGAAAACATTTAGCTAATCCCACTATATATTTTTTAATTGACTGAAGAATTACTGTTCCCTAGTTACTTACTAAAGCAAGACGAAATGAAAGTGGACAAGTGTCTTTTCAGGTCCAGAAACAGAGTGCACTCCTCACATCTCTCACTAGTATTTGAATACAATCTCTGTGCTGGTTACAGAATGACATCACATCTGGTCACCAGACTCTGTGGTTCCCACACTACCCTCTCACTAGAAACTGTGCCAGGATCTGGCACTGATGTGTCACAATGCACATACAGAACTTCAGCTAAGGTTTAGTACAGCATCTGGAAACTGTAAAACAACTCAAACAGTTCCACCCTTCTTGCAGAAACTCGCAAGCCATACTCTGGCACCCCAGGGTAGCAATCAACTCACCACTAAGGACAAAAGAGAGTCCAGGCTTTCACAGACACTGCATCCTTGGCTGCAATCATACCTGTGAGATGACATCTTTATGGCCTAAACCAAGTCATTTAATTTCATACTATTTCCTTAAGGTTAGATGGGCTGAATTTATCCCCTCCCCCTTCAGTATCCTCCGTTAAAAAATATACATTTCATCACTTACAACACTAAAGTCTGGCATACATGTATGTTTCTCTTCTGTCCAGCAGGACCCACTGTTGATACAGTTTAACACAAGCAACTTTACAAATACATTTTTAACACAAACATCTGTACTAACCAGTTTGATATTCAAATATATTCTTTACAAAACTCCAGCTAGCCACATACACTGTCTCACTCCCCCTGGTACAGCTATCACTCTCACATCATCACAGACATAACCAATTTTTAATGACTCATCTGAAGAACAGCACCTCAAGAGTACAGCACACCTCCTTATATGCTGTACTACAGCGTCCAAGTTTGATGTGGGGACATAATACACACATTTCTGATGTCTCTGGTAACTGACAAGTATATGCCAAGGCATTTGGTAGCACTAAATAAAAGGAAAGCATTTGACTGTTGTACTGTTACTCTGCTGTGTGTTGGGTCAGTACCGTAGGAATGTGACATAACTTTAGTATTTTGTTAAGGGACAGTAGTTGTAAATTAAACAAAAGTTCTGTTATGTAGCGATCTGTTAGAAAGTAAGTCATGTGCAGCATAAATAATAGTTCACAGTGTACATAGTCATACATGTGCAAAACATGATGGTTATGACATTTACACAGAAAAATCCCATCACCTAATCAGTATAGATAGAGAAAAAGTGAAACACTTTACAAGCCAGCAATATCACAACAGTCTTTTTAATTAAGTCCAGTAAAAAGGATGACTCTGAAATAATACAACTAGAGAATCAGTAAACAATGACTTTCACAGACCTGTTGTTTAATTAAGCAATAATCCACGACTGGCTGGATCAACCCACGGTTGGTATGGTTTGATCAGAAAGGCAAAGCCGACTGTATGTACACCATTTTGGCCTAAAGCCATAATGTTAGCTGCGGATAAAGTCTGAAGTTATGAGACTGCACAAACTGAAAATGCACACATTTTTCTAGAATTTTAAAGAGTGGAAACAAACATGTTAAGATATAGTAACTTTTCCAAATAAGATAAGAGCACTTTTGCATAATGGAACAATGACTGCCTGCTGTGCTCCTGCTGTGTTACTTGTATATCAGAAGGATTCAAAGCACTCTGCACCATAACGTGAACATAATAAAAAAAAGAAACTAGCCAATCATGATTAAGCTGAAGGAATTAGCTGATCACTAATAAGCAGACTTACGTCGCCTCACAGTAAGACGCTGTCTGGTTCGATTCTCAGCTAGAGCGTCTTCTGCGTAGAGACATGCGTGAATGGGCATACCTTCGTTGAAGGTTGTGCGTCAGGCTTGGCAAGCCAGTACATAAAAATCAAATGCCAATCATTAGCGGACCGGAGTTCCGCTGTGGCGACCCCTAACCGGGAAAAGCCGAAAGACTCAAAACAATCCAGGATGCACTCTGACAGAAGGATCATATCAGGAGGTCAGATTGGCTAGGGCTTGACTAACAGAGCTAGAGAGAAAGCTAGGCAAGCACAGCCACGCTGTAAAACAATAGCCAGTCAGGAGACAACCAACTGTAACGCCTACACTACTGTTTCACCAAACGGTTGGGAGAAGTCGGACATTTTAAATGAAAGCACTCACTTTTAATTTAAATTTATTTAAAGGCAGCATGTTTGCTCATATCCCAGAGTGCTTGCGTTTTGCTTTTTAATGCACAAATATGTAAAACTGAGGAAGAGCATAGTAATAGGTAGGAATGGACACAACAAGTGGATGGTAAACAAAAGCAGCTGGTAATATCAACTGAATCATCAAGGAAAACAGCTGGTAATATCAACTGAATCATCAAGGAAAACAGCTGGTAATATCAACTGAATCATCAAGGAAAACAGCTGGTAATATCAACTGAATCAAGGAAAACAGCTGGTAATATCAACTGAATCATCAAGGAAAACAGCTGGTAATATCAACTGAATCATCAAGGAAAACAGCTGGTAATATCAACTGAATCATCAAGGAAAACAGCTGGTAATATCAACTGAATCATCAAGGAAAACAGCTGGTAATATCAACTGAATCATCAAGGAAAACAGCTGGTAATATCAACTGAATCATCAAGGAAAACAGCTGGTAATATCAACTGAATCAAGGAAAACAGCTGGTAATATCAACTGAATCATCAAGGAAAACAGCTGGTAATATCAACTGAATCATCAAGGAAAACAGCTGGTAATATCAACTGAATCATCAAGGAAAACAGCTGGTAATATCAACTGAAACATCAAGGAAAACAGCTGGTAATATCAACTGAATCATCAAGGAATATACAAAAAACTTTCATACAGTGAGGAAATCTCTAAAACAAAAGGAGGATAATCCTAGCAAAGTAAACTTTATACAAAATAATAGCATAACAAGTTAATTCACCATAATTATGAACTAAATAAATAAAAAAATAACGAATTAAATAAAATAATTATATACTCCAGAGGATGCAACACCATTTTGCCAAACAGAGGCAAAGGAAGACTAAGTTATCCCACTTCAAAACCAAAAACTGCTAGATTAGACACCCATGAAACAAGATACATTTTTCTTTTGAAACACATCAGATATGCCACAATCCAAACAAGTGAAATGAATGCAGCAAAATCCATCACCAAAAATAGACACTTTATTCCTAGCTACACATACGAAATGGAAATCTGAGGACTACACACAACATACGACATGGAAATCTGAAGACTACACACAACATACAACATGGAAATCTGAGGACTACACACAACATATGACATGGAAATATGAGGAATACAGACAACAAATTTGAGAGTGCTATGCAGCAAGTTAGATGAAGCAGATAATTAACCAATTAAGTGACTCTGTCCATCCTATGCCTTTTAAAAATACAACCAAGACGGTGTCTGAAATCAGCACTAGTTTTTCCATATAATTGCAAAATATTAAAGTTTACTCACAAGAGTAGAAGCTGTCTTTACTTTTCAGCCAAGGTTGACTGAAGAGCGTTGTCAGGCCAGCTCACCTAACCCGGTAAGAAATGCATATACAACAAAATAAATAAAACACCCCTACATAACCAGCACTCTAGCCTTGTACTATTGTTATTATATGATTGTTATGATGCATTTGGCTTTCCTTTCGTTCTTAAAATGCAGCCATATTGCAGACTGACATTTACGAGTGTAAATAACTAGCCATACAAATATGAATCAGAAAGCCATAGACTATCTTCCTTTCTTATTCTTTGATACAAAACAAATATAAATTTTGTGCAAAAATTATGTACTAAAACACAAATACACAACTTTTTTGATATTAACAAAAATGAATCTTGTATGGATTTTAGTGCATGTACAATTGTTTTTTTCAGGTAAGGCTTTGGAATTAATAAGGACATTGGCAGCCTACAAACTCTCAACCAAAACCAGTTCTGATAAGTCTAAAGAGTAGACCCTGCCTACTTAACCTGGTCAACTTCTTCAAGTAGGTTACTGAAGCAAAGTATAACAGCAAATCAGTACACACCCCACATCTGGACGTCTCAAGGACATTTGACACTGTTCCACACTCTGGTACCACAGATAAACTCTCTCAACTGAATGCAAATCCCTGTGTAGTTCAATGGCTAGCAAACTGGCTCACAAAAATGGACAGCGCAGTGTTGCAACGGTTTGCATTATCGCCTCACAGCAAGAGGTTGTCCGGTTCGATTTTCGTCCGGGATTCCTTCTGCATAGAACCTGCATGTCCTCCCTACATTCGTCTGGGTTTCTTACAGGTGCTCCGGTTTCCTCCCACATTACAAAGACATGCGTTTCTCCCAGGGGCTCCGCTGAAAACTGGCTCATTCCAAGTCGGACTTTCCCAGTAAACAAATGTAAAATAAATAAAATAAAATAAATAAATAAAAACAATCCAGCAAATTAGGATGAGTGGCTCTACCTCCTCTAAAAACACCGATTACTAATGGTGTACCACAAGGTTCAGTCCTTAGCCCACTGTTCTTTAGCATTTACTTCTCAGAGGTCAAAGCAAACGTTAAGGTTTTATGGCTAACAAAGTACGTAAACAGCTGCAGACTTGGTGCCATCATAAACTCCCTGGAGGGGCGTTCCCAAAGCAAACAGATGGTGTCAAAACCATGGACTAAAACTAAAGCCAAGAAATGCATAAACCTATCCTTTAGGCAAGCATAACTTCCCTTGTAAACTACCACAATGAAAACATACCCCTGAAAGTTAGCCTGTAGTCAAGTATCTGGGAACCTATGTAAACAAACTGTCCTTTGATCTCCAAGTGTCCACTACTGTAAGGAAGCCTTTTTTCAACGTACATCTTGTATCTAAAGGTAGGTATGGCTTTAAAATCCATGGTATTCTATTCTCATAAGGCCAATCATCAAATATAATGCCCCATTTGTTATGTACCTGCCCAAACACTTGTCACTACTGGAGTGACCTCACACCATCTCAAAGCCTCGTCCCTCATCTTATCATACAGGCTACTAAGGGGTAACCTCTGTCTTACATAGAGACACAAGAAATCCTATCAAGGGATCCCAAGCTCTCTCACAAGATGAACAGAACATGCTGGAGTGACAGGTATATACACAGAGGATACCTCTTCTTTAGAACAGTCTTCCACTCCACCTAGCGCAAAGTACTCTATCCCAAAGTAATTTGTTAGAATAATGGAATCCTCGCAGCCAATAAATAATATGTGCAAAAAGTAAATATCCCAACATATCCTACTTCTGCTCACCTCTGGGTTATTTAATACACATAAGGACTAAAACCTATCACACGAATACAATGCTAGGCTTCTTAACATCCTCAACAGATTAGTAGCCTAGTAAATAACTAGGCATCTAACTCAGTGTTTTCCATGCTGCCTAGCAACTGTAATTAAAGACATTTACACTGGTGAATCTGAGCAGGTGACTCCAAAAGGCTTAAGAGAGAGAGTCTGACAGCAACAGCTAGCATCTTATTCTCAAGAGATGCTTATGTTGTTATCTGTATGGAGTAAAAGTCCGACAGAGCTTCATTTCTCTATGTAATGATGTCTGAATGCTGTTAAGTGTTACCGTTCTAAGATCATGCAGGGGGGGGCTGGTTAATGAGGGCAAATGCTTTTACAGATTCTTAACTGGTACATGTTTTTGACAGACATACAATACACTTAAAATGGCAGTGGGACCTTCTGGATGACAGTACATCCAACATAATATGTCATTTTTAAGAACATTAACATTGAAATTTTATGGGGCAAAAGGGGATGTAAAAGCATCCACATAAATAATACAGCCATTACTTAGGGCAGATAACAGGGGAAGCCAGTACTGCAAAAATACATCCTCATGTGGGAGCCTGCAGAAACCAATGTTGCAGCGATATTCCAAAACATGTTTTTGCTGCAAGCAATAAAGAATGCAATGTGTTAATTCAACCTGTTACTTAGGGAAAAAGCACATATTGAGAATCATCTAAGTGGCTTGTGTATGTGAAGATGAATTAATTTAATAAATATGACTGTGCACCGAGCTGTGATTTTCACCGTTTGCCATAATTTAAATTTAGGTTTGTTACTCTTACTACTGTACAGTGTAACAACTGGTGCTACTTGATATTCAAAAATGTTAACAGTGAAAGTGTGTCCACAATAAATTCCATGAGGCAGATTCCAGAAAAAATTATCTCCGTCTAAGTGACTTACTCTGGTGTAAGGCTTTACTATAAAACCTGCTTTATAGATATTCCAATGTAAGGTCTAAGTCACATACACAGACAAAGTCATTGCGAATCAAGTCCTACATTACCGTGAAAAGCAGTTCAACAGGCACCTTCCGATACAGAGCACTGGGGCTACTGACACAGCCGCTAGGTTTTGACTATGCCAGTAACGTTTACAAAAACAATCATTTTGTAGCAGATGTACTTTTATGGGGAATGGCTTGATTACACATATTACCTATTAGTGAAATAATGGTGAATGCATAGAGAAACATTTTCAGACACCAAATAAGTAATGTGCAGTGAAGGCAAATGTAATAAAAGTGAGATACTGTGCAAGCACTGTCATGCACACTGGTATACAACTGAACAGTACACAAAGAATGCATCAACTGTCTTCTTCTTCTGGCTTTTTCCCCGGTTAGGGGTCGCCACAGCGAATCATCTGTCCGCTCATGATTGGCAGTGAAGTTTTAAAGTTATTAAAAAATAAATGAAGTTCTATCATAAAATGACACAACTTAGAAAAGAAATACATTCACTGTTTAAGTAATACCAATGTGTGCAAGCAACAGACAGGTCACACTCCTGTGGGAGAAATGCATTGTTTAATCACACCCATATAGGACGTATTGGTGAACTACTATACTGTAACAATTCTTCTTTGGCTTGAGTCATGGCTAAAAAGGACTTGGGGAACCTGTCCACTCACATTCCTAACAAATGATTACGCCACATGAATTAGTAATGCAAATATGTCAGTTTTGATACCTTTAATGTCTGCTAGGGCTTGTACATGAAAAACCTTGAAATTTTTGATTATGTTCACCGTTTTCTGGTGACAGGATAGCCATCAAGCTACAACGCATCCTTTTTTTGTTGGTTACTCAAAAGAGATGTCAGTGATGGCCAATTTCCTTAGTTGGTTAATTAACAGGAAAGGGTAGTTAAGAGAGTCTAGGTTTTTATCTGGCAAAGTAATGCTTGAATTTTGATGGTGGAATTCTCTTCACTGTATGCAGTCTTGCTTATAGATGAAACACAGAATTTTAAGGTGTCAAGCTAGCTGGCATACATGTTTAAACTGCCTTTGTTTATAGGGAGATCTATTTAGTGCCTTTATTTATTAAGTCCAAGTGGGCAAAGTCCCCCCCACTTTTTTTTTTGTCAAGGAACATGGAGAAAAACTCCATTTTGCACAAATCTGCACCGTCATAACAGATGAAGTGGAAATTAAGCAACTTGTCCCCTTGCCCCCAGGTACTCTCTTCCTTCACTGATCTGCTTGACCCACCTCGGCCTCCCCCAGAACCCCAACCAACGTGGGGGTCAATGAGGAGAGAAATCCAGTGCAGTGTCACACTGCTACAGGGGTGCTTTGTTGTCCCCTCCCTCATGCTCATCTCTGACATGCTAGATTGCGTGTACAACGGGAAAAACTGAAGTATCCTCCTTAAGACGTCTACCTCCTGGTGTGCCCCTAGCCTCCACTAGAAATGTATCACAGGGTGCACAGGGGCGAACAATTAAGGAAAAAATTCAATAAAGGGAAGGAGAGAGAGTTTTAAACAAGTCATTGAACACAGAGCTTCATGTTGTAAACAAATACAGCACAGTACAGCCAACTTATTAACAATACTTATGGGGGGGGGGGTTGACATAATGGTTAAGGTCTTTACCTCACAGACACAGGGTTTGACTCTGACCTCTGGTTACTGTCAAGGCTTGTAATTATCTGCAGACTGACAGCCTAGTGTTTACATAACAGCATATTTTTGTAAGTCAGCCTCTCAGGTAAACTACCTCACTGACAAAAAAAATCACTACTTAAAGTAGATAAAGTAGTCAAGGATTTGGGGACTTGTATAGATAGTAACCTGGCCTTTGACCAACACGAGTCCAAGGTTGTAAGAAAATAATTCTATATCAATCAATTTATAAGTAAGGCCATGGCATCTAGGCCCGGGGAAGTCACTGTGCCACTGTACACACCTGTCTTCAGGCCTATCATAGAGTATAGCAGTCCCTTTGTTATGTACCTGGCCATGGCCACACACATTCAACAACTGGAATGCTCACAGGGGCTCTTCACAAAAAGAATTTAGAGCTTAAACATAATGTCCCATGCATACCGTCTCAAAGCCCTTTCTCTGTATTTGGTTTCCTACAGACTGCTGAAAGGCAATTTATGAATCCTAGGATCCTGCTCAGATGAACCTTTCCCATATCTGCAAAATGAACAGCACCAGATCTACTAGATCTAAGGATTTAAACTTTGCTTGCAACTTATATAGGACATGTTGGAGGGAGAGGTATGCATCTCAGAGAATCCTCACTCTCTGGAATACACTTCCCATCCATGTGAAGCAGAGCTCTGAACCAGTGGAAGAGAAATCAGAAATTCATCCCTGGTCTAACACCTACATTTCTGAAACACACAGACAAGACACGAGTTACTGGCAGACTAACATACACCCCTTAAAATAACCTCTAGGGGACAAGAACTCCTGTAATACATTTGAATTGTATGGCTAGGCTTATAAAACCCCAGTGATCATTAGCAGATGATACACATATTAACCTATGAACCACTGTTCAAGGAAGAAAGTATGCCTATCAAACCTGAAAAGAATGCCCTTATACATTTGTTTGCACATAATTATTCACATTTGTTTCTGGGGTCTGTCAGTCTGTTAAGGAGTGCAAGCTACTAAACTTCTGGGAAGGTCTAGACAATCTCAGACCCTAATGCGAGCTATTAATCTTCTGAGGGAGTCTAGACAACCTTAGAACCCTTAGTGCAAGCTACTAAACTTCTGGGAAGGTCTAGACAATCTCAGGCTCTAACGGAAAAAAAAACTATAACTATAAAATGGAACCAATATTAACAGCAGGTACACCATCCTGTACTACAGGTATCAATACTAACAGCAGGTACACCATCCTGTACTACAGGTATCAATACTAACAGCAGGTACACCATCACCGACTCCCTGTACAGCAGGTATAAACATTAACAGCAGGTACACCATCACTGACTCCCTGTACAACAGGTATCAATACTAACAGCAGATACACCATCACTGACTCCCTGTACAACAGGTATAAACATTAACAGCAGATACACCATCACTGACTCCCTGTACAACAGGTATCAATACTAACAGCAGATACACCATCACTGACTCCCTGTACAAGAGGTATAAACATTAACAGCAGGTACACCATCACTGACTCCCTGTACAACAGGTATCAATACTAACAGCAGGTACACCATCACAGATTCCCTGTACAACAGGTATAAACATTAACAGCAGGTACGCCATCACTGACTCATTGTACAACAGGTATAAACATTAACAGCAGATACACCATCACTGACTCCCTGTACAACAGGTATAAACATTAACAGCAGGTACACCATCACTGACTCCCTGTACAACAGGTATAAACATTAACAGCAGGTACACCATCACTGACTCCCTGTACAACAGGTATAAACATTAACAGCAGGTACACCATCACTGACTCCCTGTACAACAGGTATAAACATTAACAGCAGGAACGCCATCACTGACTCCCTGTACAACAGGTATCAATACTAACAGCAGGTACACTATCACTGACTCCCTGTACAACTTCTTCTTCTTCTTTCAGCTGCGCCCGTTAGGGGTCACCACAGCGGATTATGTGTTTCCATTTACAACAGATATCAATATTAACAGCAGGTACACATTCACCGATTCCCTGTACAACAGGTATAAACATTAACAGCAGGTACGCCATCACTGACTCATTGTACAACAGGTATAAACATTAACAGCAGGTACACCATCCCTGACTCCCTGTGCAACAGGTATAAACATTAACAGCAGGAACGCCATCATGGACTCCCTGAACGCCATCACTGACTCATTGTACAACAGGTATAAACATTAACAGCAGGTACACCATCACCGATTCCCTGTACAACAGGTATAAACATTAACAGCAGGTACACCATCACCGATTCCCTGTACAACAGGTATAAACATTAACAGCAGGTACACCATCACTGACTCCCTGTACAACAGGTATAAACATTAACAGCAGGTACACCATCCCTGACTCCCTGTACAACAGGTATAAACATTAACAGCAGGTACACCATCACTGACTCCCTGTACAAGAAGTATACAGCATATACCACATCATTAAGAGTATGACAGTAGGAGAACTTGGAATTATTTAACCACTCACTCCAGTATTAAGACATTTGGAACAGGACTAGTTCCCTTCTTAATACTTCAGTTAACTGGTTAAATAATGTCAAATTCTCCAGCATCCAGATTTCCGTTTAAGGGCTGTACCACAGACATCACTCAAAATACAAAAGTGCTGCAACTACGGAGTGAGGAGTTCTACAGTCAACCGACATAAGACAAAGATCTCTCGAATCAGTGTTAAAACAGTCCTGTATGTTATTACCTGCCCAAATTCAGTCTGCTACGCACACACCACCACAACTGAACCCAACACCTTCATAATGCCACTGACTAATCTAACAAAGGAAGGAGTGAACAGTTCATGTACATATTGTACTTGCTAGACAGAATTTATGAAGGAAAACAGGGTAATATTCACTCCCAGCTTATTGTCCCTGATAAAAAGAGTAAAGTCACGTGTACTTCACAAATCCTTCTGCTATCTAGCATCAGCCTGGGTTTCTCGGACAGAAACATGGCTTCACTTCAGAAAGAGTTTACAGTTCTTTCTTTACTTTGGAAATATTACCTTTCCCACTGTGCTCAAAACCTGCATCCCAAAACTTTATTTAAATGGGTGACACTTAAGTTTAGAAGGTCAAAGGAACAAACTGCTTCTAACAGATTGAAAAAGCTAATCTACAACAAAAGCCTCACAAAATTCCTCTGGACTGTGTCAGACAAGTGCCAAGTGTGAAAACTTGTTTTACAACTATGATATTTTTTACACAATACAGTGGAGATTAAAATATAGGACTGACACTTACATATAGTGTGATTTTTCACTTACACAATCCAGAGCTGTCATTAATTTATGGGAAAAATGGGCTGATCCCACAGTCTCTTTTCAGCCATGACTGAAGCCACAAGGACGAGGCTAAATGACGACAGAAAGGTATGCACAGACACAGACGCAGACACACACTGTTTCATTAATAGGTGACATTCCATTACACTGACACACCTTAAAACTGATGCTGAAATACTGAATATAGAAACTATCACGGGAAACTTGTGAGAAAGTAAATCACACAGCTTATTTTTGCTACTGCATAAAAAATAAAGAAACATTGAACACAATAAGAGAGATAAAATTAAATGTCCAATGTGGTTGCTCAATCTCTACCCCCCCCTTACAACAGTGGCATATCGCTTACTCAGAGGTGATCTCTGTCGGACTTACAAAGCCATGTCCAACTCAGAATTGATGGACATGCTCCACCTAAAGAAATCCAAGTCACTGCGAGCCACACGCTCTAGTGAGCTAAACCTCGCCACAACAATAAATAGAACATGCTGGAGGGACAGATTCCAGTCACAGAGACTCCCCATGCTTTGGAACAAAATTCCTAACTACATTATGCAGAGCCCCTCACTAACTCTCTTCAAGAGAAGACTTGACAAGTGGATGGGTAACAGAAAATACACTCCTGGGATCACTTCATTGGCTCTGCTTGACAGAGGCTCAGTTAATTAATCAATGGGGTGGCGAAAGCCGACACACTATGGCTTGGCTTATAAATGCCTTCGGGCAGATAGCCTAGTACCTACCTATGAACCTATATACATCACACACACACACACTCTCACACACTTTCTCTTTCCATAGTTGCACAACAGCGACCAAAGGGGAAACTCTGTATAGCATTTTCTGCAGAATTGCTGGAGTTATACAGCAATCACTACAGAGTGCAAATGAATGCTTGTGATATCATAGAACAACTAGTGACATACTCACCAATACATCTGGAAACCAGACACATGTATGCAAAATGGCGTGTGTGTGTGTGTGTGTGTGTGTGTGTGTGTGTGTGTGTGTGTGTGTATAGCTGCTACCACATGGCCACGAGAACTGTGAAGCAACAGTCCAAAGGTTGACTGCCTTCCAATCCCTGGGCATGTAGTATTTCCTGTACCATGCAACCCCCACCCCCGGTGCCATACTGCACTTACAAAATCAGCCTCTGTATTTTTTTTATGAAATTAGAATTTTACATTTAGTAATGGATGTTTTATGCTCCTTAGTGTATTTTATTGTAAAATAGTACTTGCGCCCACTTTAACTCAGTGACAGCTAGAGCAACTTTTTAACTCAATAATCTTGGTGATTGGGAACCTGGAAGTGGTACCATAAAGGGCCATGGGGGGAGCACATTTCTGTGAGGGGAAAAATAATCTAAACAAAAATATATCCATGAAGAACAAAGAGCTGTTTAATTAAAGGGTATGGGGTACTATGTGATGATCACAACAAAACACAAAACTTAAGGTAAGCACTGAAAATGATTGTACACGATCATTAAACTAGAAGAAAAAGAAACGAGTGTTCTTTACTCCCAAGCAATTCTCTGCCCTCTGCCACTCTACATTAGCCAATAACTCTGCCAGAGGAAAGCTAACCCACACAAAACTACCATGTGTAGCTATACGTGACAATATGAAATTTAATCAGCATAAAAAAGGTCATGAAAAAATATCCACCCACCAAAATGAGACTTCTTTACCAGTCAGACATGTACCTACTGATGTAACAAGGAAATCACTGCTTAGTCCTACCTTCTTCCCATACTACTATATGCATGTTCCATACACTTAAAACCTGCAAGCAAAGGTAGATACATGCTACAAGGTACCAAAATTCACTAAAGCGCTCATGCAGGACTCACCACAATGTTTAGAAAGTACAGTTGTGTACACTTACCATAAAATGTAGATGTTAGAGTGTATTCACTGTTGCAGTCATCACACTTGGGTATTTGGGCCGACTGAGGGCTACCTGCAGGCAGATAACCAGAGTCTTGGGATTTCTGCATCGGATGCTATCGTTTCTTCCAAGACGTCAGGTCGTCAGGAGTATAAAACAGTTAGCCAACGCCATTACATCAGTTTTTCTTGCCCCAGATGTCAGGAGCCCCCCAAATAGGAAGCTAGTATATGGTGTGGAACACCATCAGTAAAAAGTAAATACCCCTGTCATAACAAATGGCCATATAGAGGATAGGTAGAAATGACAAAGAAAAACAGGGGGCTGGAGGGAGGGAAACCAGGACTGCAACAGCGAATACACATCTACATTTATTGTAAGTGTACACAACTGTACTATGTTCTTCGTGTTTCAAAGTTGCAGTCATCACACTTTGGTCGATTCCCAAACCTGAGGAAGGGTGGAGGCATTCAAGAGGAGTTGGGGCTGGCTAGCAGGCTTTGTAAGACTGCTGTAGCAAATGCAGCTCTGGATTTAGAAAAAATAGTTAAGTGGTAATGCTTGGTGAAGGTGTGTACAGAACTCCAGGTTGCAGCTTCCAGAATGTCCCTTGTAGGGATTCCCCTGAGAAATGCTGTAGAGGTGGAAGTAGCAGTAGTGGAATGTGGTCTGATCCCCTGTGGGGTAGCTTTTCCATGGTGCTTGTAGCAAAAATGGATGCAGTGCGCTATCCATTTGGAAATGGTTTGCTTTGAAATGGCCTTGCCCTCTGCCCCTGTAGCAAAGCTGACTAGCAGATGGTCAGATTTTCTGAAAGTTTTATCCCTGTCATGGTAGAACCTGA
Source organism: Protopterus annectens (assembly GCF_019279795.1). NCBI lineage: Eukaryota > Metazoa > Chordata > Ceratodontiformes > Protopteridae > Protopterus > Protopterus annectens. The sequence goes on along the minus strand of NC_056748.1, from coordinate 1,097,364,952 downwards.
GCTGTCTGTGCACATCCAAGGAGTGCAGGATCCTCTCCCCTTTATTTTGAGGATTAAGGAAGAAGGTTGGCAAATGGATGGCTTGGTTTAGAGCCACACTGGAGACCACCTTAGGCATAAAGGACGGGTTAGTCCTGAGGGAAACCCTGTCAGCATGGAAAATAATGAAGGGTTCCACAGTCATTAGTGCCTGCAACTTGGACACTCTTCTAGCTGAGGTTATGGCTAAAAGCAAGGCTGTTTTCCAAAAAAGGAATTTTAACTCTGCTGAAGCTGCAGGTTCAAAAGGGGGGACCGTGAGCTTTTCCAGTACAAAGGTCCCAGGCAGGGATGAGTGCTCTCCTAGAGGGCCTTAAGTTGAAGTTGTAAGCCCCCCTCAGAAACTGTTTGATGAGAGGGTGAGAAAATAGAGGTGGCTCAGTATTATAATGAGCTGAGATGGCAGAGGCATGAATCTTAAAGGAGGAGAAGGATAGGCCTCTGCGGAGTAGCTCTGCTAGGTAATCGAGGATTTGAGGTAAGGAGGGCACAGTTGTGTCCTTTCCTTGAGACCGACTCCCAAGAGCAACATCTTTTCCAATTTTCAGCATAGGATTTTCTAGCACTAGGCCTTCTGGCCTCAAGAATGATGTCAAGCACCTGCTTGCTGAGGGTTGCTGGTGGAGTATTCAGGGGATAAGCCAAGCTGCAATGGTTAGGGGTTTGCAGCTGTGGATGCAAAATCTGTCCCTCCTGCTAAGACAGCAGGGAAGGTGTTCGATGAAGGTGCCAGGGTGGCACTTTTGTCAGATTGCATAAGAGTGGGTACCAGTGCTGGCGCGGCCAATCCGGGGCAATAAGAATTGCCCTTAGGCTGTCCTGTCTGATCTTGAGTAGTACCTTTGAGAGGAGGGGCAGAGGTGGAAAGGCATAAATTGAGAGGTTTTCCCATTTGAAGGATAAGGCATCCACCTTCCAGGCCCTGCTGTGAGGGTTCCTGGTGCAAAATTTGCTCAACTGGTGGTTCTGGGGGGAGGCAAAGAGGTCTACCTCTAGTGTCCCCCACCTCTGGATTAGAAGGTTGAAGGTGTTGGGCTCCAATTTCCACTCGTGTGGGTCCAGGAGATTTCTGCTTAAGTCGGCTGCCAGTGAATTCTGTTTGTCTGGCAGGAATTGAGCTTGTAGATGCACTTGGTTGCTCAAGGCTGTGTTCCACAGGGCCATGGCTAACCTGCAGAGCAGGTAAGAATGGGTTCCCCCCTGCTTGTTTATGTACCATATAACTGTGGTGTTGTCTGTTTTTATCAGCAGCTGTCCTGGAAGGATTAGGTATTTGAAGGCTGTCAGAGCATACTGTACAGCTAACATCTCTCTGATTGATGTGCAGGACAATTTGTCCTGGGCTCCACTTTCCCTGAATAATTTACCTGCCGTGTGAGCCCCCCCCCCCCCCCCATGCATAGTCTGATGTGTCTGTAGTCAGGATTTGGGCAGCAAGGGGTTGAGTGAAAGGCAGTCCCTTGTTGTGATTGCATGCTTCTGCCCACCAAAGGAACTCTGCCCTTAGACAAATAATGATCGAATGAGTGTTTCCAGGTCCCGAGAATGTTTGCACCAAAGACTTTTAAAGTACCATTGAAGTTTCCTCATACGCAGTCTTGCATATGGAATTAGAAGAATGCATGAGGCCATGAACCCTAGGGCTTGCAGTATTTTCCCTGCAGATAGCTGGGTTTTGCTGGCCATGTGTTTGAAGTAGTTGTTCAAATAGATCTGTTTTTCTGGAGTGAGAAAGGCCATCTGGGAAGCTGTGTTCAAGCTTGCTTCCAGGAATACAATTTTTTGACTGGGCACCAGTTGTGATTTATTTTCTTTGATGGTGTACCCCAATGAAGACAGGAGTCTTTTTACAAATGCCAGGTATTGAAGTAGTAATTCCTGACTGTCCGCCTGAATCAGGCAATCGTCCAAGTATGGGAAAATTTGGATATTTCTCTGCTTGCAGTATGCATACTCTGGGCGCAGGAGATAAGCCAAAGAGAAGTGCAGAGAACGGATAGTGCATAGAGCCTGCCCTGAAGCGGAGATATCTCCTGCAAGACTTCCTTATGGGGATGTGCAGATAGGCTTCTTTTAAGTCTAAGGTGACTAGTCAGGCATCCTTGGCTAGCATAGGGAGAAGCTGTTGCAGGGTTAGCATTTTGAATTTTGGGACCACCAGAAGGGTGTTGATAATCGATAGATCCAGGATTGGGTGCCAACAGCCCTCTTTTCTGGGCACCAGGAACAGCCTGGAGTAGACACCCTGTCCCCTTTGTTCCACTGGAACAGGTTGAATGGCCCTGATATTGAGCAGGGAATTTACTTGCTTTTGAGCCTCTGCCCACTGGTTTGGAGGAAAGTCTGGAAACCCGCTTGGGTTGGCAGGGAATGGAAGTAGAATCTGTACCCCTGGGATACAATGTTCAGAACCCATCGGTCCTGAGTAATGGGACATCCAGTTTTTGGCATGAAGGGCAAGTTTTCCACCTAGGGTTGCAAGTTGATGGGGAGGGCTGGGAAGGATAAATGACAAGTCACTGTGAACTTTTACCATAAGGGAGTGGCTTGCCACTCCCTGTTTTTGAGGTGGGAGCACTCCATTTTTTAGATCTCTGCATACCCTGAGACTGCAGTCTTGGTGGTCTGGTTCCCCTGGGTTTGGACTGAGAAGGCCTGGAAGGGGCTAGAAAAGGACCATTTTTTTGTAGGCCAATGCCTACTGAATCTAGGTGGCTGCACTTGT
>NC_056748.1:1097354688-1097357188 GCF_019279795.1 Protopterus annectens | reverse complement strand
GAAATTGGAGGTGGCCTGGCCCCATTTCACGGCTCGGGACCTGTCAGAAAGACAGCTGGAGGAGAACCATGAAAGAGTTTTTTGGGAGAGGTTGAGATTAGAGAGATGGTTTAGTAAGTGGGTATGGGAGATGGTATCAAAAGCTTTAGATAAGTCCAGCAGAATAGAGGATACCATATTACCAGAGTCACGGGCTAAATTGACAGAATGTAAGAAGGAGAGAAGGGCGGAGTTGGTACTATGTCGTGGGCGGAAGCCGTGTTGGGTAGGAGAGAGTAGCTGGTGTTTGGTAAGGAATGGCAAGAGCTGCAGGTGGATGCATTTTTCAAGAAGTTTGGAGATTGGGGAGAGGATGGCTATGAGAAAGAAATTGGAGACGTTACAGTTTTTGCCACCCTTGTGGAGAGGAAGAATAAATGCAGTACGCCATAGTTTGGGTACATAGGATTCAAGTAGTGATCTACTGATCAGGATGCTGATAGGCAGAGAAATAACGTCTGAGGCTATTTTTAGGAAGGAAAGCTGTCAGGGGCATTGAAGCAAGGCTTTAGTTTAGAGAGAAGTTTCTTTATTAGGTTGGTGGAGAAGGGTTTGAATTCGAAAGAGGGGGGGGTGGAGGGTTATTGTTGGTAAAGGTCTTGGTTAGCTCAGCGATAGAAGAGGTGAAGAAGGTATTGAATAGAGAGGCAATTTCAAGGTAAGATTTGCTGGTATCAGGACTGGGGTTGTTTTTGTACCTGGCCTAAGGAAGGAATTAACAGAGTTCCAGAATTGTTTGGGTTTTTTTGCATGATTTGCTTGTAGTTTGATGTAGTAAGACTTTTTATCTCTAATGACTTATTTTTTGGAAAGGTTTCTTGGCTGTTTATATTTGAGCAAGATTTCTGGCTGTTTGTATTGGAGGTAGGCTTTCCAGGTTTTATCCCTTTGTAGCATAATCACACAAACACATACACATTACACACTACAACAAATTTCAAAAAGAAAATAACATGCAGCTTCAAAGGAAGAGAAATTGTTCTGCACTGAAACTGCAGAATGGGGTGCAAACAGGAAAAGAGAAAGGAAACTTTTCAAATCTTATGAAGGGTCAAATTGCAGGAAAAGGGTTCCGATAAGGGAAACATAGCAATATAAGCAAACAGATGCATATTTAACGAAATAAGACAAAAAATTAAAATAAAGTGAGAGAGAAGTACACTCATACCAAAGACAGAGTTTTCGAAGTATGACGGCCTGTGTTGTAGAACTTTTTAAATGCATCTGTGGCATGGTGCAGTGATTAGCACCACTTTCTCACAGCACCTGGCTTTCCATTTCAATGGTTCAGTTCTTAGCAGTAGTTCCGACTAGTAATGGCTTCCTATGCGAGTCCTTACAGGTTTTCAGCCTGGTCATAATTTTTCCTTTCATATCTCAAGAAACATGCTTAACTTAAGTTAAGCTTAACTGATGAGGTTTTCTGTCCCCAGACTGCCACCCAATCCGACACACATCCCTGCCTTCTGCCCATCACTTACTGTGACAGGGTCCAATCCCCCGCAACTCAACAACATAAATAGGGTAAAGAAAATGAATGGAGAGTTCAACGACGCTGAACTGTTTTGATACACACAATTAGAATGGTAGTAAAAAAAAAAAAAAAGTGAACAAAACTGGCACTGAGCAAATGACAACAAACAAGCATCAAAAATGTTGCTGTAATGGACAAGCATTACAAACGGCAGCAAAACCCTACCTTTCCACTTCATAAAACATTGTTAAAGGGACAGATTAAATATCATCTAAACTCCAGAAAAATTAGTTTGAAAGGGGAATATATAAAACTGGTATACAGCTGGCTGAAATTAAGAAGTTACACTGGCAGAGTAAATTTATTTACCAAACCATCAAGCCATATGCAAGTTGTCAAGAAAGCAATGTGTACAAAAAAATAAATAAAAAAAATAAACTTTAAAGAAGCCAAAGTTTGATAATAGTGGGATGGAAACCTGCAGGACAGATAAAATTTCTGGACAAGGTTGAATCCAGCTTAAAAAGCACTGTAGAGTTATGGCAGACTACCCATAAATACACATTAAGTACAAACGGGCGTGCACAGCTGCCATTTCACAGGTACACACTAAGCTGCTGATTCATAGCCACGAGATCCCGCAATGAATTTACCAAGATGTGGACTTAATACCTCTAGGTCACCTACCCACTTAACTGAATAAACTACTGGAAACTTCTACAAGGTGTCTTTATTCCTCCCACAGGCAGGGTATCAGAGAGAATCCTAGACCTGCTAATGAGTTTTATTTGGACTAATCCTTTGTACTGTGTTACATACCAAAATCCTCTATAAATGGCCTGATTTGGGAGAAACAGAAAGGGATGATGACTTCCTTGGATATAGAAGACATACCCCTAGTGATCAGTCTGGCTAAAGGAATTCCAAACAACAGTGATAATGTGCTGCTCCAAAGACAGCTCAATGACAACAAAAGTGCCCAAGTCC